>NC_038047.1:16383684-16613328 GCF_002211085.1 Panicum hallii | reverse complement strand
GGTATGTCCACTCCTCGGGCCGATTGGCTACTAGGCTTACCGCTTACCCATAACTCACGGCATGTGGTTAGTACTTTCAAACGCTTAACCCGATCGGCACACACCGCGACCTTATCAGGTTCAACAACACAGACGGGGTATCACCTCAACCATATACCTCACAAACTCCCGTCCGTCATCCTTATAGTGATAACAGGAATGTAAACATTACAATTCCTATATCGCGCGAGTGACAGGAAATCACTCGACTTCTACCGGCCCTATTAGCAGAGCATCTAGTCGATATGACCTCAGGTGCAGTACATTGGTTCCTAGGATTTATGCATCTAGGGTTTCAAGCAATTCCTAAGAACTTAATGCATAGAATACGTAATAGATATAGATTGTAGTGTAATAAAAATAGTAGGTTATGTCCGGGGCTTGCCTTTATTGGTGGGTCTGAAGTCAGTAAGTCAATATCTTCCGAACTTTGGTTCGGGGCTTCAGATAATCCCGTGACGAAGTTCCTGGGGTCTTCAGAATAAACTTCCTTCTGGTTCCGGGATTAGTTGGTAATTTCCGTCGGCGAGAGTGATCGAATCTATATGATATGCAAGATGGAGTTTAATGAATGCATACACTTTCATTTCAACTCACGATAAAGTTGCAATCCAAATAAAAGAACATTACATTTCGACAAACAACCTAACTACCCTGTATTGGGCAGTCATTTATCGAGTATTAACTAAACTAACTAGTCTCGTTAGGCAACAGGGAGTTTACCCCTAAACATCTATACTAACTTCATTAGGTAGCATGTTCAGTTATTTAATTAGTTGGTGTATAGATCTTGACCTTAACCGATGAGGATGCATCAGGTTTAGCCGATAGACGTGCTTTGGTCGGCCTAACAGAGGTGTGTCTACTGTGCGATCTTACTGATCCAAGGTTGTGTACTTTGGTCTGGGTAGCCGGTTGACAGGTGCACTGGTTTTCTAATTGATCGATGAAACATCGATCACTTTAGCAGAGGGATGTTCCTAAAGCAGCTGTGTCCTAACTAATTTGTGTGAGCATCGGCGTACTTAACTAATCGCGTGTGTATCAGCATAGCGGATCCATGCTTTAGCAAAACTAGTCGATCGGTGATTTGACCTTCTAGCCGATTTAGTGTATCGGCACATTCGCCGATTTAAACATCGGGTAGAATTAGTCGAGTGATGTATTGACATAGTTAGTTGACTAATGCGAGTAACTAGCCGATGGTGTATTGATAGACTAGTCGAACTATGTATCCGTACGTCTGTGTCTCAGCGTATTCAGCTGATTGGTGAATCAGCTGTGTAGCCGGTTTTTATCCTTAATGTTCTCTTATATCTACTGGGGCATATCAGCTGTATAGCTGATTGTCCTACGCTGCACTGGCTGTGCCTAATTGAGATATGCTTAAATGTTATCCTAGGTAACTAGGTGTGGTTGCATCGGCTGGATTACATCAGCACAACAATTGAGTGCTGTACAGCCGATGAGGTTATCTAAGTTAGATCTATTTCAAGATTTAAATGTAATAGAACACTAATATTAAACTAGGTTGGTGAGACCATAAGTGCGGAGTTAGATTAAGGAGGATGTGTTGAGGGTATGTAACCGATAAGCATATAGTCAATCTCTCAACCGATAAATCGGCTGATAACAGTGTGTGGATAAGGATAGGAAAACTAAGGATTGACCGGCCATATTTGACCGCTATGGGAAACAACTGAAATCAGCTTGGATTAGCCTAAAGCAAGAATCTTAAGATCTAGCGTGAAAACTTAGATAAATCGGTTATTTGACAAAGGTTCACACCTAGCCGATTCACACTTTAATTCGACAGAGTACCTAGTCGATAGGTGTGGCCATCGGCTAGCCATAATCTACAGGGCATCGGCATCGGTTGCCGATTGTGTGCGTATTGGCTATTTCAGAAGGCTGTCTACAGTGTTGATCGGATCTGGCCGATCTGGTGTGAATCGGCTGTCAGCCGATTCCCTATGCTGTACTGACTGTGCTTAGCTGATAAATACGTTCTCTATTGAATGTGCCTATCCGACTCTTGACTAGAGTGTTAACCGAAGTAATTAGTGTTTGACTGGTTCGATTTTACCAACAAAACAACCGATTGACGTATAGCCAACGCGGTTGTCTAGATTGGACTGGGTCAATTAGGGCACTAACATTGGATCGGACCGATAGGGTGGTAAACATCGGGCCGAGGGGCTTTTGCCGGTATGGAAGAAGTCAAGGGGCTTATGGCCGTTAGGGTCACGCCTATCGAAAATCAGCTGAACTAGTAGCCGATTGCTAAGCCTAGTTACAAAGGTATATTAACTAAGTAGTCGATACACGAGGTAAACTAGGACCTTTACATAGGAAAGGGGCTCTAACAATATTGCAATCAAGACTGAAGTAAAGGCATGAGCATCCATATGAATAAAAGGTTAATCAATCATCACAAAAAGTCTGCCATAGGGGCAGCAAATACATCAGCCATGGTGCACAATTTATCTTTAGTCAATCTATGGCAAGAACTTTGGCTACCAATAGCTAATAAGTTTAGTGTCATATAAACAGTAGGCTAAAAACAATTCAAACATTTCACTTCGAATTAGACCTTATTTAAAGTTGCACAACAAGTCTAATTAAGATTTAAACAAGCGACACAAGAAAACACATTGTAATAATAAGCAAACATGACTGAACATAGCTTAGCTATTCCTTCTATAAACAAATTGAATTAATTAACTTAAAAGAATTTAAGTTACAAAACAAAATTAGGTTTGAAAATTCCACATCAATTCATACTTAACCTATAAAAATTGTATAACAAAAATCATGATCTACATAGTTAATACGTAGGAGCTATGAATTTACACTCTCTCTTATCTTAGATTTAATATAGATTCTAAACTATTTGGTTTCATATCAAACTCACTTAATAGAAGTTGTAGATCTCAAAATCTAGTTTCTAACAAAACTGGTTTTGCAATTTTTAGAATTTCCTACACTTCTCTATTGAATTTACAAGTTAAGAATATCACTCACATGAAATAATGAACACCCATCCACTTCTATTCTTAATACAGTACAAACTATCTATTTTCACAGCATGGTCATAAAACAAAAGTGATAGAATTTGAAATGAAGATTCAAGTACAACTGGTTTTATATTTTTTTGAATTTCTACGATTTTCTAGGGATTTTCAAAGTTCAGCACATCACTTCACATAAAACAATAAACACCTTTACACACAGGTCCTCGAACTACACTGTTTATATGAGTCTAGGCTTTGCAGAAAACACCCTGACCTTGTCTTAATTGTTGCACGAGGTCCTTCCTGTGAGCTTGAAACAGAGGAGGCGCCGTGGGGCTCAGTTTTGGTGGAAGCAAGCCATGCCGGCAGCCGGGGAAGGACGAGTAGTATACCACGAAATCATTTTGGGGATCAAAGGGTGAGGAGGAAGGCCAACAGGAGGTCCTCGACGGTGGGGGGGGAAGAAAATTCAGAGGAGCAGAGCAGCTCCGGTCGTGCGTACGCCTAGCTGCCACGCCGGCTTGCCTGTGCCTCCTGCGCGTGGCCGCTCGCCAGCCGCGCGCCGCCTGCCGTCGCCTGCCCGGGGCCGCGCAGCGCCCGAGCCGCGCGCCGCACCAGCGCCCGCAAGCCACCGAGCGCCAGCCGCCTGCTCCCGCCTGCTCCCGCGCCTCCTGGGCCCGCTCGCCTGGCGGCTGCCGCCCCTCCGCCTGCCTCCAGCGCAGCGCCGACCGCCAGCACCTGCCGCGGCCCACGCCCGCCGAGCCGCCGCGCAGCTGCGCCGTGCGCGCCCCGCGTGGGGCCGCCTGCGCTGGCGCCCGCGGCTGCCTGGGCCGGCCCGCGCGTGCGCCTGCTGCGGCCGGCCGCCCGCGCTAGCGCTGCTCCCGCGCCTGGGCCCGGCCGAGCTGCACGCGCCCGAGTCTCGCCGCAGCCGCCGCCTGGAACCACTCTGCATCGCCGGCGCCCAGCTCCTGCGACCCGAGCCTGTGAACCGCTGCCTGGTGGAGGAATGGGAGAGAGGAGGGAAAAATGGAATTGGACAGAGCTGCCGCCTGTGGGGAAGAGATAAGGGCGCCAGAGGAGAAGGAGCTGGGGGTAGCGACGCGTGGAAAATTCTGCAGCAGGATGTGGCAAGGGTGGGACAGCGGTGAACTGCAGCAGCAGGAGGTGTCAACGGTGGCCGGACGGCGGCGGTTGCAGAGCAGAGAACACAGCAAAAACAGAGCAGCGCCAAAGGAGGAAGAGAAAGGGGATTTTCCCAGGGACCTGTTTGTAATTTTAGAAAATTGCAGGGACCTCTTGGTAAAGACTATTTTAACCGCTGTTCTAGGGCTCAAACAAAAATGTAACCAAAATGAAAGTTGTACAACTTTTCGAACTCTACAACTTTGTTTTAGGGGTTGAATTCCAAAACTCACAATATGAAGTTTTATTTTAAGACTTGGACTAAATTTGAATTTTATAACATCTTTGTTATTGTTAGTATAAATTATATATAACCTTGGGCCTGTTCGCAATTTGCTAAGTAAGTCATGATTGCTTACATTATTACCTTTTTACTTCTAGTAATTTTGGAAAGTTACTTTTGTAAACCACCTATTTTGCAATAAAGGACTTGTACTTTTAATAAATTACACAAATATCCCTATTTCCACAACTTTACTCAAATTTTTACACAATTTAACTCCTACATTTCTAATGCAACTGTTGGGTAAATATATATTTTTACAAGACATAGAGTAAAAATATATTTGCCAAACTACCCTTTACTTATTTTGAGGTTACCACTTATCAATTTACATTTGACAAAAACAACCCTAGTTTTTCCATAATTACGAAAATACCTTCTTTACTTAAGATTTTCAAGAACTTCACACAAATACACAAAAGTTTTACACTAACAAGCATACACTTCACACTATCAAAATATAAGTCTAGGATTACAAATACACAAACTGTCACAACGTTATACCATGTTGTTCTAACTTTCTCATAAAATCTTTGGCTTAGAGACCATAAAGGGATTATATGCTACTAATTTGGACTTCAAAGATGCTTTTGCAAATTGTAGAGATGGAAGAACGTGGCAAAAATTTCTGCTGCATGAAGGCCTTCTCTACCGTGCTAACAAGCTGTGTGTTCCAGCTAGCTCCGTTCGTCTTTTGCTATTGCAGGAGGTGCATGGCGGTGGTTTGATGGGACATTTTGGTGTTAAAAAGATGGAGGACGTGCTGGCCGCTCACTTCTTTTGGCCACGGATGCGGCGTGATGTGGAGCGCTACGTCTCGCGTTGCTCCACATGCAACAAAGCTAAGTCTCGACTTAATCCACATGGTCTTTATATTCCTCTGCCTGTTCCTCGTGCACCTTGGGAGGATATTTCTATGGACCTTGTTTTAGGATTTCCTAGAACAAAGAGGAGGAGGGATAGTGTCTTTGTGGTTGTTGATCGTTCTAAAAAATGGCACATTTTATACCCTGTCACAAGACCGACAATGCTTCACATGTTGCTGATTTGTTCTTTAATGAGGTTGTGCATTTGCATGGTGTACCAAATACTATTGTTTCTGATAGGGATGCTAAGTTTTGAGCCATTTTTGGAGAACTTTATGGTATAAATTGGGAACAAAGTTGCTATTTTCTACTACTTGTCATCCACAAACTGATGGGCAAACGGAGATAGTTAATCGTACCTTGTCTACTATTGAAGCGTCCCCCCCATCAGGGAAGACTTAAAAGCGTTAATTTATCAGTCCCAGGAGGCTGATAACACTTTTATTACAACAGGTGGTACATCACCGTACAACTCTTCGCGGTAATGGGCAGTGAAGCGCCACTATCGCGAGGATTACAACTAAAACCCACACCACTACACTAGTTACGAAAAGAGGATCATCAGAGTCTTGCGTCATGCGGAATCCAACGGTGGCCTCAACCACAGGCAAGACTGGGTGCAGGACGAAACCCTACTCATTGTCCTCGGGGACGTAGTCTGGGTCTTCCACTGTAAAAGTAAGAATGGGGTGAGTACGAACGTACTCAGCAAGTCCAATTACACCCACGGAGGGGGCATAACAGAATGAAATGCACGGTTAATCCAAGGATGATGTTAGGGTTTATTTGCGGAAAAACACGGTTGTATGCAAGTGTTCGTTTAAAACGTTTTCAAAAATAGTTTCCAAGTACCAAAGAGCATACGATGTCGATCCACACAGGATCCAAGTTTTAAACTGCTACCGGACTCCCCGTCTGCCGTAGCACACGGCACAACTGCCGGACACTTTCCAAACAACTCACACCAGCCCATCCATTCCCAGAGAGAAACACTAGTTATGTGACCACACCGTAACTTGCCCAATACCGTGGGCACGGCTATTCGAATAGATTTTAACTCTGCAGAGGTGTGCAACTTTACCCACAGGTGGGGTACCACAGCACGAACACCTTAGTGCCGGTGCAGATCCCAACAAAGCCATTACCCACCTTAGCTAGACCTGGCTAGCCACCACGGAATCCGTCAAGGGGTCATTCGGCCTATCTCCGAGGTTTGACCGGGGCATAAGTCACACAGAGCTTATCCCTTCTCCTTGATCACCCGTTGCTCTCAGCTCTCCTGATGGCTATCAGGCCAACTAGTGGGGTTTATGCTAAGCCGTTGCCCATACAACGGTCAAGTGGTTCGCACTACAAGAAGCTAGGTGAGATGTCACATCAACTCGGTCCTTAGGGGTGACAAGATGGATATCTCCCCTCCACGCTCAACCACACAGGTACGAGCACACCAACGGCAATTCACACAGAAATGCCATCCATCCCGTCCGACTCGTTTCTCAAATCCACATTTCTCCCTTCCCACACACACGCGTTTTCTTTATAAAATCAGGTGGTCAAGGTATGGTTGTCACAACAAGGGTGGCTATCCTACCATGGTTACGGCACGCAAAACCATGCAATTTTATAAAACAGGCCATCGGGTTGTGTTTATAAAAACTAGGACAAAAACATGCATCAAAGGGCGGAATTGAACTTGCCATCGTCAAACCCTTGCGGGAAGTCCTGATCGAAGCACTGTCCTTCGGGTTCGGGGTCGCAGAACTGGTCCTCAGTTGCTTGGTCGCGGTCGGGAACCTCGTCGTTCACTCCGTGTCCTACGACGCAAACAAACAGACACACAATCAAGCGAAAGAACTAAAAGCTTTTATCGTTGGGCTTGAATCGGAAATAATTTGGTTACGGAGTTAGGGGTAATATCTTTGGGTGGTTTCTTAATGGCATGGCTAAAACTATACTAGAAAGGGCGTGGTAAAGTTTCGGGTCAATCGGGGGTCGTTTCGCACATAAAATGACGAGCTAAAGGGGTTCGGGTGGTTAAACAGGGCTCTAGGGGTTTATTCGTAAGTATACGGAAAGAGCGAGGGCCTTTTTGTAAATCCTATAAATTCTCGGGGCATGCTAAAGAGTGTCAAGTGTATCTAGGTTCAAGTATTAGAGGGTTCTATTTGAATTAATGGAACGTACGGGGTTTCTTTTGCAAAAGGGGAGTGAATAAGGGAGTGCTCATAGGAAGGGGGGGGGTTTTTTGGGGAAAAACCAGAAAAGGGAGGGGGGTTTGGGCAAAAATGCCCTTCTCCTTCCTCTCCCCCGTGCAAAACAGAGGAGGGGGAGGCAGGGCGCCGGCGGCGGCCTGATCCGGCCGGCCAGGGCACGGCGGCGGCCCGGGAGTGGGGGAAAAGGGAGAGGGCGCGTGGGGATCCCATCCCCGGCCTCACCTTGAGCCGCGGTGGAGCGAGGGTGCCGGGCGACGGTGGCCTGCGGGTGGCGGCCGGGCGGCGTGCGGCGGCGGAGCTGGGAGCGTGGGAAGGGAGCTGGGGGTGGTGGCGCGGTTTGTGGAGGTGCCGAGGTGCGGGGGAGGGCTACTTATAGGCGGCCGTGGTGGAGGAGCGGTGGTGGCCAGTGGGGAGGGCCGGCGGGCGGTGCGGGCGCCATTAATGGTGCCCCGGCCGCTTGCGGCCGTCGCGACGCGGCGTGCGGCGCGGGTGCAGGACGGCGGCGGTGTGCGGCAGCAGCGCACGGCGCGGCCAACGACGGGCGGTGCGGCACGCGCGGGGGCAGGCGCACGTGGGCACCGTGCGGCACGGCGGGCGGCGCGGCACGCGGCGTACGCGCACGCGCGCGAACGGGTGGCGCGACAGGGCGCGGCTAGGGGGCGTGGTGCGGGCATGGCGCGGCCGGGCAGGGGCTCGCACACGGCGCGCCACGGCAGGGCTAGTGCGCGGGGGGGGTGTGCTCGGGAGCAGGGGAGAGGAGGAGGGAGGAGGGAAAGAAAGAGGGAAGGAGAAGGAAGAAAAGGAAAGAGGAAAAGAAAAGAAAAGAAAAGAAAAGAAATGGGAGGGAAAGAGAAAAGAGAGAGAAAGAGAAAAGAGAGGGAGAGAGAAGGCGCGTGTCGGCGCCGGTCGCAGCGGCGACCGCGGCCGGTCGGCCATGCGCGCGGAATTTACGCGCTGCACGAGGAGCGCCGGCGCTAGCCGCGGAGAGCGGTCGCGAGCAGTCGTCTTGACGCGGTGGCGAGAGTCGAGGTGGTGCGCGTGGGAAAAGCTGGGCGCTTGTGCGGCACAGGGCGGGGAATGTGACGGCGTGCGTGTGGCGGTGAAACGGAGGGAGTCAGGGTTTTACGACGGGTAAATTTTTCGGTCAGGGCACCTTAACGCGTTATTTAAATTCGAAATTTTCGGGACGTCACAAACCTACCCCACTTAAATGAATCTCGTCCTCGAGATTCGGCTGATTCTTGAATAGATGGGGAAACTCCTCCTTTAGCGCTTCCTCGCGTTCCCAGGTTGCTTCTTCTATTCCGTGTCTGCTCCATTGAACCCTGCATATCCGTACTTCTGAGTTCCTTGTCTTCCTAGTGACAGTGTCCAGAATTTTACCGGTACTTCCTGATACCGCAGATCCGGTTGCAGGTCTATTGTTTCTACCGGCACGTGTTCTCCCTCGGGTACTCTTAAACACCTTCTTAATTGCGAGACATGAAATACTGGGTGTATATCTGACATTTCTTCTGGTAACTCCAGTCGGTACGCTACTGCTCCGACTTTCTTCAGAACTCGATACGGTCCGATGTACCGAGGGGCTAATTTTCCTTGTACCTGAAATCTTCGTGTCCCTCGAATGGGTGAGACTTTGAGATAGACAAATTCTCCCGGATTGAAACTTATTTCTCGCCTCTTCTTATCCGCATAGCTCTTTTGTCGGGACTGAGCCGCTTTCAATTTCTCGCGGATTTCCGCTACTTTTTCTTCTGCTTCTTTTATGAGCGCGGGTCCTACTATTGCACGCTCCCAACTTCCGACCACATCAGGGGGGTTTTGCACTTTCTTCCATAGAGGGCTTCGAATGGCGACATGCCCAGGCTAGCTTGGTAACTATTATTGTACGAAAATTCCGCAAAAGGCAGACTCTGCTCCCAGTCCTGTCCATAGGTCAGGACGCATGCTCTCAGCATATCTTCCATAATCTGATTCACCCTTTCGGTCTGACCATCCGTCTGCGGGTGATACGCGGAGCTGAAATCCAACTTGGTGCCCATGACTTGATGCAAACTCTTCCAGAATCTAGAGGTGAATTGGGTTCCTCTGTCTGAGACAATTCTGCTAGGCACCCCATGTAGTTTTACTATGTTTTCTACATAAAGCTTTGCCAGCTTTTCTCCACCATAAGTGGTTCGTACAGGTATAAAATGAGCCGATTTAGTGAGTCGGTCTACTATCACCCATATGGAATCGTGTCCTTTCTGTGTTCGGGGTAGACCCACTACAAAGTCCATTCCTATCTCATCCCATTTCCAAACCGGGATAGGCAAGGGTTGCAATAATCCTGCCGGCTTTTGATGTTCGGCCTTGATCCTTTGGCAGGTATCACAATGAGCCACGAATCGTGCGATATCCGCTTTCATCCCATTCCACCAATATTTTCGCCTTATGTCCATATACATTTTGGTGGATCCGGGGTGGATGGAGTAGGCCGAATTATGGGCTTCGTCCATGATAATCTGCCGGAAGTCTCCATTCTGGGGCACACAAATCCTGTCCTCGTACCATAATGTTCCTTTTTCATCTACTCTGAAACCTGGTGCTTTGTTTTCTCCAGTTTGCTTGCAGATCTTTACTAGCTCCTGATCCGAGCTTTGGGCTTCTCTAATCCTATCCTCTAGTGTCGGTTGAACGTTTAGCACTTGGCTGGGACCTCGAGGAACAATGTGCACGTTTAATCGTGCCATTTCCTCGTGTAGATGGTCATCCTCGGGTCCATAGCTTTTCCGACTTAAGGCATCGGCTACTACGTTTGCTTTCCCGGGGTGATAATGAATTTCCAAGTCATAGTCCTTGACCAACTCCAACCATCTTCTTTGCCTTAAGTTTAAATCCGGCTGGGTAAAGATATACTTCAGGCTCTTGTGGTCAGTGTAAACCTCACACTTATTTCCAATCAGATAATGTCTCCAAATCTTAAGGGCATGCACTACGGCTGCTAATTCCAAATCGTGGGTCGGATAATTCTGCTCATGAGTCCTGAGTTGGCGGGAAGCATATGCAACGACTTTCCCATCTTGCATCAGTACACACCCTAATCCTTGTCGGGATGCATCACAATAAATGACAAAATCCCGATGAATGTCCGGTAGGGTCAGCACTGGGGCGGTTGTCAGCCTTTGTTTCAACTCTTGAAAACTTCTTTCACAGCTCTCTGTCCAGGCGAACTTCTTCTCCTTTTTAAGGAGTTCTGTCATGGGTCGGGCTATCTTAGAGAATCCCTCGATAAATCTCCGATAGTACCCGGCTAATCCCAGGAAGCTTCTGATTTCACTAACGTTAGTTGGTCGCTGCCAGTTGGAAACTGCTTCGACCTTCTCTGGGTCCACTGCTACGCCTTCTGCGGTTAGAATGTGACCAAGGAAAGCTACTCTTTCCAGCCAGAATTCACACTTGCTAAATTTGGCATATAGCTTATGCATCCTTAGCTTTTCCAATACTACCCGCAGGTGTTGCTCGTGTTCCGGGATACTCTTGGAGTAGACAAGTATGTCGTCTATAAAGACTACGACAAACTTATCTAGCTCGTCCATGAATACCTTATTCATGAGGTTCATAAAATAGGCAGGGGCGTTAGTTAGTCCGAAGGACATTACAGTGAACTCAAACTGCCCGTAGCGGGTGACAAAAGCTGTTTTAGGGATGTCACTTTCTCTAATCTTAAGCTGAAAATATCCTGACCTTAGATCGATCTTGGAAAAGTACTTGGCTCCTTTTAGCTGATCGAAAAGGTCATCAATCCTGGGGAGGGGGTACTTGTTTTTAATGGTAACCTCGTTCAGTGCCCGGTAATCTACACACATCCTCATGCTCCCATCTTTCTTTTTGACAAATAGAACCGGGGCTCCCCATGGCGACGAGCTTGGTCTGATAAAGCCAATCCGTTGTAGTTCTTCTAGTTGCTTCTTTAATTCCGTCAATTCCGAGGCCGCCATCCTATAGGGTCTCTTGGCTATAGGGGAGGTTCCGGGGTTAAGGTCGATGACGAATTCTATATCCCTGTTCGGTGGCATACCGGGAAGTTCCTCGGGAAAAACATCTGGATATTCGTTCACTACCGGGACTCCTTCTAAGGGCTGGGCTTCCATGCTAAACACCATTGGGTCAAATTTACTATCCCGGGTATGGCAGATCACTTGTACTCCTTCAGGGTTTGTTAGGTGTACCACTTTGTCAGTACAGCCTATGAGACCATTGTGTCGGCTTAACCAGTCCATTCCAAGGATTACGTCTATTCCCCCTGACTTAAGTACTACCAAGTCTGCTAGAAATTCTACCCCACTTAAATTGATCCTTACCCGTAGACAGCCTAATTGACAATTGATGTCGCCCCCAGGCGTCCGGGTTAATAGGGGTGTTTTTAGTAATACTGTGGGTATTTTGTATTTTTCCACAAAGCTCGAGGATATGAATGAGTGCGATGCTCCAGAATCAAATAGTACTGTTGCCAGAGCTGAGTTGACTAGGTACTCACCGAGCACTACACCCTGAGCTTCTTGAGCCTCCTGCGCATCGATGTGATTGACGCAGGCTCGTCCAAACGACTGCTGGGGCTGCTTCGTCTGCTGACTATTGTCATTGTTGCGGACGGGCACACGGTTGGCACCAGTCAGGGCCGGTCTGGGTCCATTCACTGTGTTGGAGAAGGCTGATGTGGCCGGCTTATTCTTGGCATAAGGGCAGTTGGCAATGTAATGCCCTATTTCACGGCAGTTGAAACAGGCCCTAACATTGTTGTTGTCGGGGGTGACCTGGCTTGTATTGCTCTGCGGGGCCCTTGTGGTATTCTGGCTCCTGGGCGGGGCCTGTGGTCCTGTCACTTGCGACTGAGTCCTATACTGCATCGGAGCCTGAGATCTTGGTGCAGTGTAGTCGGAGTTTCTCGGCTTTTGGAAGCGGTCCAGTTGGCGAGCCTTACTTTCCAGGAATTTGCGTTTATTGTCCTTTCTTTCTTCGGCCTTGGCCCTTTCTGTGAGGATGGCCTTGTTCATCAGGGTGTTGAAGTCCGGATAGATCTGGGGAGTAAGCAAGGTCCGGAGTTCTGGGCTTAATCCCTTCTTGAACATGTCTTGCTTCTTATCATCGTCGTTCACTTCTTCCGGCGCGTACCGGGCCAATTCTACGAACCGGTGGGTGTATTCTTCCACCGACATGCTTCCTTGTTGTAGTGCGCGGAATTCATCCGCCTTGCGCTTCATAGTGGCCGAAGGGATGTGGTAGCGGCGGAACTCCCTTACAAATTCTCCCCAGGTGATGGTAGAGGCATCTTCGGCTGCGGCACAATAGTTTTCCCACCAGGATAACGCTGTTCCGGTGAGCTGGTGGGCTGCCAGAAGGACTTTATCCCGGTCCTGGCATTCGAATGGTTCGAGCTTCCTCTGAATTACTCGCAACCAGTCGTCAGCATCCAACGGGTTGCAGGATCCGGCGAAGGTAGGCGGCTTGGTCCTTAGAAAGGCCGTCAGCTTGTCGTTCATATTCTGCCCTCGTGGCTGCCGGTTAATGAGGGCATTCGCCAGAGTCTCCAGTATGAGGGTCTGGTTATGGATGATCTGCGCCAGGTCTCCGAGGGGTGGGGGTGGTGGTAGTTGTTCTCCTTCTTGACTTCCCCCTCGGTTCTGGCTTACTTCTTGTTCTCCTTGGGGAAGGTCTTGTTCAACGGGATGTACTCCGACACTAGCGGCTACGGGGTTCCGGCCACGGGAGGCCCTCGCGACGTTCCGGGGGGTCACCTGTTGATCGGGTAAATCGGGGTTACGATTTTGTGATGTTTAGGTTGTTTAATTCGTATATATAAGGCAGAATCTACCTTCTGCCGGTACCCATATAAGCAAGCAGCACACAACAAACCAGCACACAATCACCACAAACAGCAAGCACAAACCCTTTTTATTATTGCAAAGGGGGTACAACTTGGGGGTACGACTAGGTCTCGAGCTATTCGGCCAGGGTCTTGCAAAAGGGTACGGCGTAAACAGATAGGCTGGGGAGGGGCATCACTGGGGTGGCGTCGGTCACTCTACTTGCGTGGTGTGTCTTCTTCCGGGGCGGACAGGGTGAGAGGTTCTCGCTCGCCGTCTTCTGGGTTCCCATCGGTCAGGGGCTGCATTGCAGCATCCCCTTCGTCGGCGGCAGCAGAGCATTCAGGATTCTCGGGTGGGGCTCGTGTGCTCCCAAAGAGTGATCCCCACCCTATGACGGGTGTCCCGAGCAAAACATGGTCTTCCCCTATCGCCGGGATTGGTGTTCCACTTTGGGTCCAATCTTGCATACGCCGGTCTCGGGCCTGCCTGAGGCTCTCTTGGGCGACTGCTTCGCTACTGACCGCGGCTGCGGCTCTCGCCTCGGCGTGGGCGGCTTGGATCTGCTGTATCCTCACCGCGAGCTCTGCTTGCTCGGCTCGATGGGTCTGTTCCCTCAGAAGGTTGGCTTGCTCATCAAAGAGTTGGTCCAGGGCGGCTAGGTATGTAGCCACTTGGTACAGGGGGCCTTCTTCGTGGCGACGTCGTTCCAGGTTTCTCATGCGTGCTTCCCAGACTGGGGTTCTGATGGCCGGCGGAAAGAACTTCGCTGGTGTGGGGGCGAGGTGTTCTTCAAAAATCCGGCACAAATAACGGAGTGCTTTTCTGATGGCCAAGGGGTAGGTGTCTTGGTGTCTAAACCCTGTGGCGGTCGCCCGCCAGGGCTGGATGTCGGGGTAGCGGTTGCTCCTGGCGATGACCAGGATCACCCTGCAGCGGAGGGTACCATGGTGCTCGTACTCTCGGCTGTAGTACCTTGGGCGCTCCGTAACGCCAAGGTCCTCCAGGGTGTTGATTAAGAGGCTGGGGAATCCAGGTGCAGCTTGGCAATCGCCCTGGGTCCAACCTTCCTCAGCCATCTGAAATAGAAACAGGGTAAACAATCTGGTACAGGTGCAACGGGAGTAGATGATATTTATTTTTACAACAAGGGTGGTACAGTTTTTATGGATACGTGGTCATTCAGGTAGGGTTTTTGCTAGGGGTGCTAATCCTATCATGGGGATTCTTCCTCGGTCCTGATAGAGCGCTTCTTTATTGGAAGGAACTGATCCATCTCGTTTTCGGTCTGAGTACCCTTATCCCAATGGGTTTCCATGGGTTCTTCTTCTTCTTCCTCTATCCATCCACCTATTCCGTTGCGGTTCTCGTATTCTTGCATCTAGGCTTGGAGGGCGGCCACTGAATACTCGGCATTCGCAGCTCTTGTTCGTTGCTCCTCCAGCTCCTGGGTTATCTTTTCAATCCCATGGATTAGCTGCTTCAGTTGTGCCGCCTGCTCGCGGTAGAGTGCATCCAAGCCAGTAAGGTAGATGGACAGGTGGGAGACCGTATCTTCTAGGTCTTCTTCTTCTCGTCCAAGTCCCCTCATTCGGGCAATCCAAGTGCGCCCTCGTCCCTCAGCGGGTGGGAAAAATCCCATAGGAGTCCGCTGAAGGTGGTGCCTGTAGAGCACACGCAGTCGTCGCAGGGCTTTACGAGCGGCCTTTCGATAGGTGTCGGGGAAGCGGAAGCCAGTGGTGGAGATGAACCAAGGGTCCATGTCAGGGTAGCGGGTGCTTTTCTCCACAAAAACCATTGTGTCGCACCGAAGGGTGCCTCCGGCGATGTACTCACGGTAGGCATACTCCGGCGGTTCCATAACCCCGACGCGTTCCAGGCTGAGCAATAGCAACTTGGGGAGGCCGGGCTCTGCGTGGCAGATTCCGCTAACCCATCCATTGCCAGCCATCTGGAACAAGGCAAAAGACCAGTGGTGAGTGTTTGTGCAGAAAGTTTCTAAATCCGGACAAGTTCTAGGGCCTAAAAAGGGGTCTCGCTCCTAGGGTCACGTCCTACGGCCAGCCTACGGCTCTGATACCACCTGAAGCGTCCCCCCCATCAGGGAAGACTTAAAAGCGTTAATTTATCTGTCCCAGGAGGCTGATAACACTTTTATTACAACAGGTGGTACATCACCGTACAACTCTTCGCGGTAATGGGCAGTGAAGCGCCACTATCGCGAGGATTACAACTAAAACCCACACTACTACACTAGTTATGAAAAGAGGATCATCAGAGTCTTGCGTCATGCGGAATCCAACGGTGGCCTCAACCACAGGCAAGACTGGGTGCAGGACAAAACCCTACTCGTTGTCCTCGGGGACGTAGTCTGGGTCTTCCACTGTAAAAGTAAGAATGGGGTGAGTACAAACGTACTCAGCAAGTCCAATTACACCCACGGAGGGGGCATAACAGAATGAAATGCACGGTTAATCCAAGGATGATGTTAGGGTTTATTTGCGGAAAAACACGGTTGTATGCAAGTGTTCGTTTAAAACGTTTTCAAAAATAGTTTCCAAGTACCAAAGAGCATACGATGGCGATCCACACAGGATCCAAGTTTTAAACTGCTACCGGACTCCCCGTCCGCCGTAGCACACGGCACAACTGCCGGACACTTTCCAAACAACTCACACCAGCCCATCCATTCCCAGAGAGAAACACTAGTTATGTGACCACACCGTAACTTGCCCAATACCGTGGGCACGGCTATTCGAATAGATTTTAACTCTGCAGAGGTGTGCAACTTTACCCACAGGTGGGGTACCACAGCACGAACACCTTAGTGCCGGTGCAGATCCCAACAAAGCCATTACCCACCTTAGCTAGACCTGGCTAGCCACCACGGAATCCGTCAAGGGGTCATTCGGCCTATCTCCGAGGTTTGACCGGGGCATAAGTCACACAGAGCTTATCCCTTCTCCTTGATCACCCGTTGCTCTCAGCTCTCCTGATGGCTATCAGGCCAACTAGTGGGGTTTATGCTAAGCCGTTGCCCATACAACGGTCAAGTGGTTCGCACTACAAGAAGCTAGGTGAGATGTCACATCAACTCGGTCCTTAGAGGTGACAAGATGGATATCTCCCCTCCACGCTCAACCACACAGGTACGAGCACACCAACGGCAATTCACACAGAAATGCCATCCATCCCGTCCGACTCGTTTCTCAAATCCACATTTCTCCCTTCCCACACACACGCGTTTTCTTTATAAAATCAGGTGGTCAAGGTATGGTTGTCACAACAAGGGTGGCTATCCTACCATGGTTACGGCACGCAAAACCATGCAATTTTATAAAACAGGCCATCGGGTTGTGTTTATAAAAACTAGGACAAAAACATGCATCAAAGGGCGGAATTGAACTTGCCATCGTCAAACCCTTGCGGGAAGTCCTGATCGAAGCACTGTCCTTCGGGTTCGGGGTCGCAGAACTGGTCCTCAGTTGCTTGGTCGCGGTCGGGAACCTCGTCGTTCACTCCGTGTCCTACGACGCAAACAAACAGACACACAATCAAGCGAAAGAACTAAAAGCTTTTATCGTTGGGCTTGAATCGGAAATAATTTGGTTACGGAGTTAGGGGTAATATCTTTGGGTGGTTTCTTAATGGCATGGCTAAAACTATACTAGAAAGGGCGTGGTAAAGTTTCGGGTCAATCGGGGGTCGTTTCGCACATAAAATGACGAGCTAAAGGGGTTCGGGTGGTTAAACAGGGCTCTAGGGGTTTATTCGTAAGTATACGGAAAGAGCGAGGGCCTTTTTGTAAATCCTATAAATTCTCGGGGCATGCTAAAGAGTGTCAAGTGTATCTAGGTTCAAGTATTAGAGGGTTCTATTTGAATTAATGGAACGTACGGGGTTTCTTTTGCAAAAGGGGAGTGAATAAGGGAGTGCTCATAGGAAGGGGGGGTTTTTTGGGGAAAAACCAGAAAAGGGAGGGGGGTTTGGGCAAAAATGCCCTTCTCCTTCCTCTCCCCCGTGCAAAACAGAGGAGGGGGAGGCAGGGCGCCGGCGGCGGCCTGATCCGGCCGGCCAGGGCACGGCGGCGGCCCGGGAGTGGGGGAAAAGGGAGAGGGGCGCGTGGGGATCCCATCCCCGGCCTCACCTTGAGCCGCGGTGGAGCGAGGGTGCCGGGCGACGGTGGCCTGCGGGTGGCGGCCGGGCGGCGTGCGGCGGCGGAGCTGGGAGCGTGGGAAGGGAGCTGGGGGTGGTGGCGCGGTTTGTGGAGGTGCCGAGGTGCGGGGGAGGGCTACTTATAGGCGGCCGTGGTGGAGGAGCGGTGGTGGCCGGTGGGGAGGGCCGGCGGGCGGTGCGGGCGCCATTAATGGCGCCCCGGCCGCTTGCGGCCGTCGCGACGCGGCGTGCGGCGCGGGTGCAGGACGGCGGCGGTGTGCGGCAGCAGCGCACGGCGCGGCCAACGACGGGCGGTGCGGCACGCGCGGGGGCAGGCGCACGTGGGCACCGTGCGGCACGGCGGGCGGCGCGGCACGCGGCGTACGCGCACGCGCGCGAACGGGTGGCGCGACAGGGCGCGGCCAGGGGGCGTGGTGCGGGCACGGCGCGGCCGGGCAGGGGCTCGCACACGGCGCGCCACGGCAGGGCTAGTGCGCGGGGGGGGTGTGCTCGGGAGCAGGGGAGAGGAGGAGGGAGGAGGGAAAGAAAGAGGGAAGGAGAAGGAAGAAAAGGAAAGAGGAAAAGAAAAGAAAAGAAAAGAAAAGAAATGGGAGGGAAAGAGAAAAGAGAGAGAAAGAGAAAAGAGAGGGAGAGAGAAGGCGCGTGTCGGCGCCGGTCGCGGCGGCGACCGCGGCCGGTCGGCCATGCGCGCGGAATTTACGCGCTGCACGAGGAGCGCCGGCGCTAGCCGCGGAGAGCGGTCGCGAGCAGTCGTCTTGACGCGGTGGCGAGAGTCGAGGTGGTGCGCGTGGGAAAAGCTGGGCGCTTGTGCGGCACAGGGCGGGGAATGTGACGGCGTGCGTGTGGCGGTGAAACGGAGGGAGTCAGGGTTTTACGACGGGTAAATTTTTCGGTCAGGGCACCTTAACGCGTTATTTAAATTCGAAATTTTCGGGATGTCACAACTATGTTGCGGGCTGTTTTGAAAGATAATTTAAGGTTGTGGGCGGAGTGTTTGCCACATATTGAGTTTGCCTATAACAGATCTATTCACTCCACAACCAAGTTAAGTCCGTTTATGGTAGTATATGGTTTCAATCCTCGTGCTCCAATTGATTTGCTACCGTTACCACCTTCTGAAATTGTGAACTTAGATGCTACACAACGCTCTGAATTTATTCTTAAGTTGCATGAAACTACTAAGTTGCAAATTGAATAAATGAATGAAAAGTATCGAATTGCTGCCAGTAAAGGAAGGAAGGAGGTAAAATTAGAACCTGGTGATTTGGTATGGGTTCATTTGTGAAAGGATAGGTTTTCAGATTTGCGAAAGTCCAAGCTCATGTCATGTGCCGCTGGACCTTTTAAGGTTCTTGAGAAGATAAATGACAATGCATATAAACTTGACTTGACCCACTAGTTTGGGGTTAGTCCCACATTTAACATTTCAGATTTGAAGCTATACTTGGGTGAGGAAGATGAGTTTGAGTTGAGGACGACTCCAATTCAAGAGAGGGAGGATGATGAGGACATCTCTCCTTTGCATACAATGCAAGGACCGATCACTAGAGCACGTGCGCGACAGTTGGATCGCCAGGTACGTTCTAACCTTGTCAATTGTTTTTCAGAACATACGCTTAGTTCCATGCATGTGTTATTGGTTAGGAACAATTGAGAGGACCAGCAAGGACTTGGAGAAGGCCAAGGACTCAAGGAGGAGGAGCTAGGACGTCCACACCAAGGAGGAGTCCATGTCCAACTCGACTTTCACTCCACCTCGGATTCCAGAACCTTACTTCACCAAAACTGATGCCCTGGCCACATAAGGAGTCGGATTTGGACGTTCTATATATGATTGGAACCAAACTTTCATAGAGCTTCCAATGGCACCAGTCCCACCCCAAAATTCCTTCTGATTCGATGGGAATCATTGACACAAATGGGCGTCCAAAATCTGACATGGTGCTGTGTCACCGTCTTTTGGGCCGTTGGCCCGTGTACCATGTTGAAACCCGTTAGGGTTGCATCCAGGGGACTTGCACGCCCCTAACTCTTTTTTATTCAGTAGCTGTTGCCACTTTAGGGTTTGGGTTTTGCTTAGATTCAATCTGTCCTCGAACAGTGACGCCGTTAATCGGTTTGTGAGACTCCTGTGGCAGAACCAACTCGAATTACACCGGCTCAAGTACGTGAGTCCACTTCTGCGGGCTCCGACGTGCTTCAAACGGTATAATCCCTTGGTCTGTCGGGTAACGTCCCGATAAACCACCGAATGCAGGATCAAACAAGATACCCCGTACGAAGGCGAGTCCAGAGATACAAATGTCATCACGTTTTACATCATAGGCAGATATATTACATGAGTGTTTAAAAGTAACATAACTTTCCCAACCGGAAAAATTATTACAGAACAGACATAAGTTTTAGGTCAAGCAGTGGAATTTAAAGTACGGTATGGTACACGTCGTCAGTGTAGATGTCATGCTCGCCCTTGCGTAACATCACTCGAAAGAGTCTGCGTTGGCCGGGGACGGGTCCCACTCCACGGACCAACCATCGGCAGAGGATAGGGCCACGGCACAGGCAGAGCTGAGTCGTCCGGAGGATTACCTGAACAAAAGTTATAAGGCAAGGCTGAGTATTCTAATACTCAGCAAGGCTTACCCGGTTATGGTATACTTAGCCATGTAACTAGACGTTATGAAGGTTTGCTCTAGTCTTAGATTTAGTTTTTTAGCTGAAAGCACTGAGAGTAAATCCTTAATTTTAACTTTTAGCTTTCAGATTCTAGTTGATTATCCAGTCTAGGTAAGCACCTATAACTAAGCAAGCATGGTATAATCTTTTATCAAGCACCATCTTTGATAATCATAATATTGCTCTTGTTACTCTATGTGACAAAGGGATCAAGCAGTCTCAATCTCCGCGAGAAACGGACGATTCTGAATCGAATTTCAAACCTTGCAAGGTAGACCTAACTCACACGCTTGGAACACCAAAGGGTCATTCCGAAGCAACCGTTTGCCTTTCATTCTGACTCGTGGATCAGAGCCACCACAAGCGACTGCAGGACCATACGCACTTCCAAAGTGCAGGACATACATCTGTAGCGCGACTACAAAACCCGTATTCCTGGTTGCCCTTGCAACACGTATTCCCACTCGTCGAATCAAGTAACAGGAAGAACCAAAATACGAGTGGTGGGAGGTATGTCCACTCCTCGGGCCGATTAGCTACTAGGCTAGCCGCTTACCCAAAACTCACGGCATGTGGTTAGTACTTTCAAACGCTTAACCCCGATCACCACACACTGTGACCTTATCAAATTCATCAACACAGACAGGGTATCATCTCAACCATGATACCTCAAATCTTCCCGTCCGTCATCCTTATAGTGACTGCAGGAATGTAAACATTACAATTCCTATATCGCGCGAGTGACAAGGAATCACCCGACTTCTACCGGTCCTATTAGCATAGCAGCTACTCGGACTCAAGTGCTAGTATCCAACACATTGTTTCCTAGGAGAATGCAACTAGGGTTTCAAGCAATTCCTAAGAACTTAATGCATAGAATTATACAATAGATATAGATTGTAGTGTATTTAAAATAATGGGTTATGTCCGGGGCTTGCCTTCTTGTGTAGGGTTGGGGGCAGTAGTGTCGGGGTTTTCCGAACTTTGGTTCGGAACTTCAGTTAGACTTTCGACGGTGTCTTCGGGGTCCGCAGGAATTTCCACGGCTTGGTCCGCGATCAGCTCGTAATCACCGTCGGCGAGAGTAGTCGAGTCTACATGATATGCAAGGATATAAAAATTAAGGAATGCACACTCTTTTATTTTATTTCACGATAAGGTTGCAAACTAAACAGTATCACACATGAAATACCATGAACTCATGATACAGAAAGGGTTTAGTCTTGAGCTATCATTCATATTTAAGTTATGATTATAATATCAGATTTATTGAAACAGGAACTGAATATTTGAATTTGAAAACAAATTTCAAGTTTAAGTTCAAACCCTAGACTAAAAGAATTATAAGGTTTTGAAAATTTGATTATAAACTAATTATTAACATGTTAGATCATGACCAAAAAGATCTAGTTAACAAGCCTAAGGAATATACTTAGTTAATTTCATAGCATTTCAAATTTGAATTGCCCAATTTCAAAAGAACTTAAATTACAAAATATTGCTGGGTTTGAAACTTTTACAAAATCTCACACATGACCTATGGAAGCTACATACCAAAAATTACAAGAAACAAGGCAAGCATGTGAAAGTTATGCATCCCTTACTCTTTAACCCTAAGTTTAAAATAGATTTAAAAATATTTAGTTTCACACTAAACTTTATTAATAAAAGTTGTAGAGGTTGAAATCTAGTTTTTAGAAAAATTGGTTTGACATTTTTTGGAATTTCCTACGAATTTCTATCAATTTTACAAGCTATCAGCATGGCTCACATAAAATGGTAGAAACGTTTACACAGAGATCCCTAAACAGCACTATTCCTGTGAGTCTAGGACTTTGTAGATAGCCCCCTGGGCTTCTGCCTCTTCTAACCCGAGGTCCTCAGTCTCGGTCAGAGAGAGGCGCGAGACTTGACCGGTGGAATCCGTCGTCGGTGATCGCCGGCGGCGAGGGGGAAGGAAAAGGGAGGCACCGGTGGACCTTTGCGCACTTGGGGGTACTTGGAAATCGTGCAAGGGTAGCTTGTTGTGGTGGCTCGATAGAGGCAGGCGGCCAGCGGCGGAAGTGAGTAGTGGGGGCGGCGGTCCGGTGGTCGGGGGTCACGAGGAGGAGGCCGGGGAGCTTCAAGGTGACATGGAGAAGCTGTAGGCGAACCCAAATGGGATCGAAAAGGGTCGGGGGCAAGTGTCCCACGACGGGCTGGGGTGGCGGCGGGGGTAGATCGGCGGCGACCGTCGAGAGACCAATATGATGCGCTAGGAGGACAATCAAGGGATCATAGAGCTTCACTGGATCACCAGGAGTCTAACTGTGTGGTCATGGTGGTGGGGATATGACCGAGGTAGCCGGCCCACGGTGGACCGAGGTTTACCGGAGAAGAGAATTGGGCGGCGGAGGCGAAGGGAGTTCGGGATGCTTACAACAGAGGAGTTAAGAGTGCAATTGGAGCGAGCTGGGGTTGCCGATGTTGCTGAGCAGAAGGGAGAGGAAGAAAAGGTAGGCGTGGGCACGACGACGTGGCAGCCGGCGGGCGGCTCGGGACGCCGTGGCGTGCGCGTAAGGACGCAGCAGAGGAGGGAAGCAGGGCTAGGACGGGGAGATGACGACGCGTGGTTGCGAGCCCAGCAGGAGGTGGACGGCGGCGGTCTGAAGAGCGGCGGCCAGGGGAGCGGCACTGACGGCGGAGCAGAGAAGGCAGGGGAGAAGCAGAGCAGAGCAGGTGCTCGGGGAAGAAGAGAGGGGGGTCCAGGGACCCGTTTGCAAAACTTAAGAATTATAGGGACTCTTCGGTAATCTAATTTTTCCCACTGATCCAGTGGTTTTCTGAGAAAATGTCCAGAATGAAATTTGTAGAGTTTTTCAAGCTCTACATCTTTGCTTTAAGGCTCAAAGTTTGCAATATTACAAGTTGAATTTTCAGCAAGGTAAAATTTAAATCACCCGTGTCCTTACCAAACGAGTTTTTGATCAAATTTTTTGATATGTTTGCAAATATTCATGAAATGTCATGATGACAAGTAATTTTACAAATAAATCCTTAAGTAAACATGAAAGTTACTTCTATTCCACAACTATTTGCACAAAAGACCCTATAGCTTATATTTATTTACACATAGGCCCCTATTCTTACTTAAGGGATTATTTTTTTCCTTATGATATCATAAATTTAACCTTAATATTATGTTTCTCCGAAGTTTCAAGGCTACCTTCCAATCCACCCATCATACACTTAAAGGCCTATATTTTCATAGAAATTACAAATACACCCTTAGCCCTTTTGTTTTACCCATAACAAACATGCCTATTCCACACTAGAGTTTAGTGTATATATCCTTTATTACCTGGATGTCATAGCCTTCCCCCCTAAAAAGAATCTCATCCCGAGATTCGGAAGCTGAATAGAATCAGATGATCAGATTTGGGGAATTTGTTGGAAGGAAAGTTGGGAAATTCTGTCGAAGATAGGATTTTGTTTCCCAAGTGGCTTCCTCTTCGGTGTGGTGATCCCACAAGATTTTGTACATTTTAACCTTTTTCCTTCTGGTAACTCTTTCCTTGGTATCCAGGATTTCAATAGGTTGTTCAACATATGATAAATCGGGTTTGATCTTAATAGCTTGGGTTTCGACGATTTCTGTGGGTATCTTGATACACTTTTTGAGTTGAGAGACATGAAAGATATCGTGAATAGCAGCCATTTGAGGTGGAAGGAGAAGTTTGTAAGCCACTGGGCCACAAATTTCAAGAATTTTGAAGGGTCCGACATATCGGGGTGCTAGCTTTCCTTTTATACCGAAACGCTGAACACCTTTGGTAGGAGATACTCGGAGATATACAAAATCTCCTACTTGGAACTGCAGAGGTTTCCTTCTTTGATCTGCATAACTCTTTTGCCTAGACTGGGCGGTCTTAAGGTTAGTTTGAATAATTCTAACCTTATCCTCAGCTTCAACCACTAGTTCCGATCCAAAGATTTTGCGTTCACCGGTCTCAGACCAATTTAGAGGGGTTCGACATCTGCGACCGTATAATGCTTCAAAAGGTGCCATTTGAAGATTAGACTGATAGCTGTTGTTGTAAGAGAATTCAGCCAAAGCAAGATACTTGTCCCAGCTTGTACCATAATGAATAATACAAGCTCAGAGCATGTCTTCAAGGATTTGATTAACTCGCTCAGTTTGTCCATCTGTTTGGGGATGGTACGCAGAACTTCGAATCAGTTTATTTCCAAGAGCATCCTGTAATTGTTCCCAGAAACGTGCAATGAATGGTGACCCTCGATCAGAGATAATGGTCTTAGGAACACCATGTAACTGAACGATTTGATCAAGATAGATTTCAGCATATTTCTTGGCGGAGTAAGTAGTATGTACGGGAATAAAGTGAGCCATTTTTGTGAGTCTATCAATGATTACCCATATGGAGTCATGTTTTTGGGATGTATTAGGAAGACCAACAATGAAATCCATACTAATGTCTTCTCATTTCCACGACGGAATGGGTAATGGTTGAAGTGTACCAGATGCCTTAAGGTGACTAGCTTTGACCCTCTGACATGTATCACATTCAGATACATATTTGGCAATCTCTCTTTTCATCCTGATCCACCAAAAATTTTGTCGTAGATCTTGATACATTTTGGTGCTACTGGGATGAATAGAGAACTTGGATAGATGAGCTTCATCAAGGATTTGCTTTCGAAGTTGATGATCTTTTGGCACAACAAGGCATTTGTTGAACCATAAGACTCCTTGAGAATCAATATGAAAACATTTGTATTTAGCTTCTCCTTGAGATAGTTTTGATTTGATAATTTGGATACCCTCATTATGTAGCTGTGACATGATGATTTTATCTCGAAGGGTATTCTCCATGGATAAAAGATTTAGACTGCCTTGAGGAATGATTTCTAGATGGAGTTTTCTCATTTGATTACAGAAAGTATCACTGATAGATGCTATAGATAAGCAGTGACAATGTGCCTTGCGGCTAAGTGCATCCGCAACCACATTGGCTTTGCCGGGATGGTAATATATCTCAAGGTCATAGTCTTTGATCAGTTCTAACCATCGCCTTTGCCTCATATTTAAATCTGCTTGGGTAAAGATATATTTGAGGCTCTTATGGTCAGTGTAAATGTTACACTTAGCACCCATAAGATGATGTCTCCAGATTTTAAGTGCGTGAACAACTGTTGCCAATTCCAGGTCATGAGTAGGATAGTTTTGCTCATGGTTCCGGAGCGCTCTGGATGCATAGGCAATGACTCGGTCATTTTGCATTAGAACACAACCAAGACCAGTTCCAGAAGCATCACAGTAGACATCAAAAGGCTGGGTGTTATCGGGCTGAGCTAATACAGGAGCGGTTGTTAGAAGCTTTCTCAGAGTATGGAATGCTTCGTCACACTTATCGTCCCATCGATATTTAGCTTCTTTCTTGAGTAGTTCAGTCATAGGCTTGGCTATCTTGGAGAAATCTGGAATGAATCGGCGATAGTATCCCGCCAATCCAAGGAAACTTCGAATTTGATGGACTGATGTTGGAGGTTTCCAATCCATAACTTCCTGGACTTTGGTTGGATCAACCAATATGCCTTCACTAGAGATAGTGTGTCCCAGAAATTTCACACTATTTAGCCAAAATTCACATTTAGAGAATTTGGCGTAAAGGCGATGATCACGTAGTCGTTGAAGAATGATACGTATGTGATTAGCATGGTCCTCGTTAGTTTTGGAGTATATTAGAATGTCATCGATGAAGACCACGACGAATTTATCAAGTTCCGGCATAAAAACTGAATTCCTAAGATACATGAAATATGCCGAGGCGTTAGTAAGTCCAAATGACATAACCAGATATTCATATAACCCATATCTAGTCGAGAAAGCTGTCTTTGGAATGTCACAAGGCTTGATTTTGATCTGATGGTAACCGGAGCGTAGGTCAATTTTAGAAAAAACCTTAGCTCCAGCTAGTTGATCGAACAAAATATCAATACGGGGAAGTGGGTACTTATTTTTGATAGTGACCGTATTGAGTGGACGATAGTCAACACATAACCTTAGGCTATTGTCCTTCTTTTTGACGAAGAGAGCGGGACAACCCCAAGGTGAAGCACTTGGGCGTATGAATCCTTTATCAAGAAGATCTTGAAGTTGAATTTTTAACTCAGCCAATTCATTTAGAGGCATCCGATAGGGCCTCTTGGAAATAGGAGCAGTACCAGGTTGAAGTTCAATAATGAACTCAATATCCCGGTCTGGTGGCATTCCAGGCAAATCATCTGGAAAGACATCGGGAAACTCACAAACTACAGGAATATCTCTTACTTTGGTGTCTGTGATAGTATAAGTACAAGGATGCAGATATTCCTGCTGAGGCAGATAGAGGGTAGTGGCTCCATAATATGGTGAATCAATTTCAATAACTCGGAAAAAGATATCTAGTCATACTCGGTGTTCAGTCATCCAATTGGTCCCAAGTATAATATCAATACCCTCTAAGTTTAACAAGACCAAATCAGTTTTGATTACTTTGCTGCCTAATTGAATTGGTACACTCCTAATCATTTGATCAGAAGCGATCTTGCCTCCAAGGGTAGAAATCATATATGAACCCTGGGTGGGACAAGAATCGAGTCCTATTCGGGTACCATAGTTGTTACTAATAAAACTGTGAGTTGCTCCAGAATCAAATAATGTAACAACTGGTTGGTGATGGATATAGAACGTACCCGACATGACCGGGGCTCCATCCGGAAGTTCCGCAAGGGTGGTGAAATTAATTCGTCCTTGCCGGACTTGCATCATCGGCCTTTTACCCTTGTTTTGGTTGCCCTGATTAGAACTTTGTCCTTGGTTAGGTTTCTTGGGCTGCGGGCAGTCTGTGATAAAATGGTCTGCACTCCCGCAATTGAAACAGCGATAATTACTGCCTCTCGGTGGAGCTTGTTGTACATTTGTCCTTGGGCCAAATTGCTGTTGTTGCTGTGGAGGTATGGGAGGTCTATACCTGCCTTGTTGCTGGGGTGGCCTAAAAACCAATCTGCCAACCAGGGCATTCCTCTGTGGTGCTCTAATCTGGGTGTTAGGAACAACCCGAAACCTCGGTGATTGAGCACTTGAGGGTCCAGCAGGAGCCTTTCTTTTCTTTTCAGCACGATGTGCCATGATACAATCCTCCTGGGTTAAGGTCATATTAACCAGCTCGCTAAAATTATTAGCCCTAATCAGATTCAGGCGCTCCTTGAGCTTGGTATTAAGGCCACGACAAAAACGGTCTTGTTTCTTGGCATCATTATGAGCATGATAACCAGCATATTGGCACAGATGATTAAAAGTCTGTGCATACTGTAGTACCGTATTGGAACCCTGGGTAAGTACCAGGAACTCGTTCAACTTCCGTTCCAGTAATCCTTCAGGGATATAATGTGCCCTAAAGGCACTCCGGATCTCCTCCCAGGAGATGATATGTCCCGCGGGCTGCATGGCGTAGAAGTTATCCCACCATATACGAGCAGCACCGCGAAGTTGCTGGGCAGCAAAAGAAGCCTTACTTGAGTCCGCACAAGGTGTAGTCAAGAGGGCGAACTTTGACTCAATGATATGAAGCCAGGCATCAGCGTCCAAAGGTTCTTCAGCCTTACTGAAGAACGGGGGTTGAGTACTAAGGAAATCCTGATAGCTGGCCACTGGAGGGGGAAGGTCATCACGACCTCCTCGGAACTGTTGACGCTGCTGGTTCTGTTGTGCTTGTACCAGCAGATTAAGAAGCTCCGTTTGCCATGCCATCACCTCGGCTAGGTTGGGAGGTGGCGGGGGCGGCTGTTGAGAACCACTTGCTTGTTCTACCCGGAAACCTTCCGGGGTTCCACGCGTGGCTCCCACCATCTGAAATAAAGGAGACGTCCGTTATTAAACATATAACCTTACTCCCCAATTTCAGAAAATACAACATTCGTATACACCATGCATACATTCCATTCAATTATCTCATTTTAAAACATCAAGATAAAGATCAAAGAGATAAAACATGAAGCTTATATTACAACGGGGATGTTGATGGTTTTTTTCACATTACACAACCATAGGCTCCATACACCGGCCATCTATGTTACATCAAATGGCACAAGGTCTAAGCAAACTACACATTAAATAAAGCATCTCACTCCTCACAGATTACATCTAGAAGGAAGTCGACGATTTAACAACTAGAAATCGTTGAAGTTGCCTACAGAAGACTGACTACCAGAAGAAAAATAGTGGGGGCTAAGAACAAGGTCACCATGCTCAGAATCAAGTTCTGAGACTGCCTCAATCTCCTCTGGATCTTCTTCTTCAGCTTCAGGTACTGCAGGTGCGACAGGAGGTATTAGTGGCTGCTGCAGTTCTTCAAGTTGAGCCTGAGCATCATCAGCCGCAAGGATCAGATCATGGATTTATTCCTGAAGGAACTCAATAATGGTGTTACGCTGGGTGATTATATGATCACTCTCGTTGATCTGATCTTCACAGTGATGGATAGTTTCATCCCGTGCTGCAATAATCTCATCCTTCTGAGTCACTAAAGCTCGAAGCTGATCCACTTGAGTATTTTGTCTATCAGCCTCTCTGTAGTGACTTCGCGCGACATGGATCACCCGACCCATTTCACGATGTAGAAGCAGTTGATAGTGGTACTGTACATCCATAAACTACATCATTCCCTAGAGTGCTTCTTCCGGTGGACCATCCAATCTATGACTCTCAGGGACGATCCTGAGATTCCATTCTGGCTCATCGGGACTTGTCGTTGAAAATAACTCGATGGGCTTTCCTGCAACTTCTTTCGGATGCTGATTGCAAAAACGATAGATTGCTTCTAATGCCGCTCCTTCAATAGTATCCACTATTCGATAGCCCATAATGTTGATTTCAATGGGCTGCCATTGCGAGCGGAAAGGATGCTGTGGAATGGTCATCCTGACTTGAGCTCTGTGAACTCCTTCTTCCAAATACTCAACAGCATCATATTGGGGAGGTTCCGTATAGTGGAAAGACTGTAAGGATTCCCAGAGTAAACGAGGGAAACCTTCCCAATGAAGGGCATTGGTATGGAGATGCCCTTCCGGATCCCAAAAGACATTAGGAGGAGCTGCCATCTGCAACAGGAATGCAAATGGTGAGATGTGTTTACCTTGCTAGGAAATCACAAGGTAAATAGAACAAGATGACTGATTTTGACATCAATAAGACCTAAAACCCGAAAGAAAACTTAAGGTTCTTGTCCAAAACTACCTCAAGAACCCATATCAGAAATAAACTACTTACTGCTCATCCTTTTCAAACTTTAAACACACATTTTATTCTTTTGTTTGTCAAGGAATTATGCATGCATGTACTATTCGTCATCTCAACCAAAAACAACTGCCGAATATCTTCGGACTTACGCAATTAGTTTCGGTGGCATAGCACATACGTCTCTCCCTAATAACTAGCCGATAAATCCTACTCGTCCTAACCTCTTAATCGTGGTTAGTATACCTGCAAAAGATCACAATATATATATATATATATATATCCAATGAACCTTTCATGCCAGCATGTCATGAAAGTGTCCTCAATCATTACTGTTCACTATAGAAACAGCATCTGTATCATTACCGCCGTACAGACAACGTTAACATACGTCGCTGAAACAACGTATTCACGGGGGGTACCGCAAAAATGCGGGGGTACGAACAGCGATCGCCATACCCTGCGCCGAACCATATACTCCCAATATAATCAACCGAGGTTGGTATATTGGCAGCAAGTAAGCCACTGCTTGAGAAACAGCGTTCGGTTCGTATCACCGTCAGGAAGGCCAAGCTCCCTCAGTTGGCTGAGGATCCTTACCTTCTTACGTCATCATCGAAGGTGTCGTTACAAAAAGTAATATTAGGTTGTGCATGAATTTAAGGTTTAACGAAAAAGTAATGCTGGGAGTTAGAATTATATATATAGTATAGCCACCTCTATTTTCCCTTAAACATTACCCTAGGGCTTTACGCACTAAGCACAGCCTTAACGAATCCAACATATTTTTACAACATACTTTGTTGGCCAAATTTTATATCGAAAGTATTTTTAAGACACTTCACATCTCCAGTGTACACTTGTTAGCTCTGATACCAGCTGTGGCAGAACCAACTCGAATTACACCGGCTCAAGTACGTGAGTCCACTTCTGCGGGCTCCGACGTGCTTCAAACGGTATAATCCCTTGGTCTGTCGTGTAACATCCCGATAAACCACCGAATGCAGGATCAAACAAGATACCTCGTACGAAGGCGAGTCCAGAGATACAAATGTCATCACGTTTTACATCACAGGCAGATATATTACATGAGTGTTTAAAAGTAACATAACTTTCCCAACCGGAAAAATTATTACAGAACAGACATAAGTTTTAGGTCAAGCAGTGGAATTTAAAGTACGGTATGGTACACGTCGTCAGTGTAGATGTCATGCTCGCCCTTGCATGACATCACTTGGAAGAGTTTGCGTTGGCCGGGGACGGGTCCCACTCCACGGACCAACCATCGGGCAGAGGATAGGGCCACGGCACAGGCAGAGCTAAGTCGTCCGGAGGATTACCTGAACAAAAGTTATAAGGCAAGGCTGAGTATTCTAATACTCAGCAAGGCTTACCCGGTTATAATATACTTAGCCATGTAACTAGACGTTATGAAGGTTTGCTCTAGTCTTAGATTTAGTTTTTTAGCTGAAAGCACTGAGAGTAAATCCTTAATTTTAACTTTTAGCTTTCAGATTCTAGTTGATTATCCAGTCTAGGTAAGCACCTATAACTAAGCAAGCATGGTATAATCTTTTATCAAGCACCATCTTTGATAATCATAATATTGCTCTTGTTACTCTATGTGACAAAGTGATCAAGCAGTCTCAATCTCCGCGAGAAACGGACGATTCTGAATCGAATTTCAAACCTTGCAAGGTAGACCTAACTCACACGCTTGGAACACCAAAGGGTCATTCCGAAGCAACCGTTTGCCTTTCATTCTGACTCGTGGATCAGAGCCACCACAAGCGACTGCAGGACCATACGCACTTCCAAAGTGCAGGACATACATCTGTAGCGCGACTACAAAACCCGTATTCCTGGTTGCCCTTGCAACACGTATTCCCACTCGTCGAATCAAGTAACAGGAAGAACCAAAATACGAGTGGTGGGAGGTATGTCCACTCCTCGGGCCGATTAGCTACTAGGCTAGCCGCTTACCCAAAACTCACGGCATGTGGTTAGTACTTTCAAACGCTTAACCCCGATCACCACACACTGTGACCTTATCAAATTCATCAACACAGACAGGGTATCATCTCAACCATGATACCTCAAATCTTCCCGTCCGTCATCCTTATAGTGACTGCAGGAATGTAAACATTACAATTCCTATATCGCGCGAGTGACAAGGAATCACCCGACTTCTACCGGTCCTATTAGCATAGCAGCTACTCGGACTCAAGTGCTAGTATCCAACACATTGTTTCCTAGGAGAATGCAACTAGGGTTTCAAGCAATTCCTAAGAACTTAATGCATAGAATTATACAATAGATATAGATTGTAGTGTATTTAAAATAATGGGTTATGTCCGGGGCTTGCCTTCTTGTGTAGGGTTGGGGGCAGTAGTGTCGGGGTTTTCCGAACTTTGGTTCGGAACTTCAGTTAGACTTTCGACGGTGTCTTCGGGGTCCGCAGGAATTTCCACGGCTTGGTCCGCGATCAGCTCGTAATCACCGTCGGCGAGAGTAGTCGAGTCTACATGATATGCAAGGATATAAAAATTAAGGAATGCACACTCTTTTATTTTATTTCACGATAAGGTTGCAAACTAAACAGTATCACACATGAAATACCATGAACTCATGATACAGAAAGGGTTTAGTCTTGAGCTATCATTCATATTTAAGTTATGATTATAATATCAGATTTATTGAAACAGGAACTGAATATTTGAATTTGAAAACAAATTTCAAGTTTAAGTTCAAACCCTAGACTAAAAGAATTATAAGGTTTTGAAAATTTGATTATAAACTAATTATTAACATGTTAGATCATGACCAAAAAGATCTAGTTAACAAGCCTAAGGAATATACTTAGTTAATTTCATAGCATTTCAAATTTGAATTGCCCAATTTCAAAAGAACTTAAATTACAAAATATTGCTGGGTTTGAAACTTTTACAAAATCTCACACATGACCTATGGAAGCTACATACCAAAAATTACAAGAAACAAGGCAAGCATGTGAAAGTTATGCATCCCTTACTCTTTAAACCTAAGTTTAAAATAGATTTAAAAATATTTAGTTTCACACTAAACTTTATTAATAAAAGTTGTAGAGGTTGAAATCTAGTTTTCAGCAAAATTGGTTTGACATTTTTTGGAATTTCCTATGAATTTCTATCAGTTTTACAAGCTATCAGCATGGCTCACATAAAATGCTAGACACGTTTACACAGAGATCCCTAAACAGCACTATTCCTGTGAGTCTAGGACTTTGCAGATAGCCCCCTGGGCTTCTGCCTCTTCTAACCTGAGGTCCTCAGTCTCGGTCAAAGAGAGGCGCGAGACTTGACCGGTGGAATCCGTCGTCGGCGAATAATGCTATATTCTTAACTTAGGGTTCATTTAATTAGTCAAAGTAAGTTCATAATTAAATAATAACCTAGGTTTATTAGAGATAATTAGCTAGTCAAATAAATAAATTTATTAAATGTAATTAGTTTAATAAAGATAACCAAACATGCTATCTAATGCAATTAGTTTAAATGTTTAAGGTAAACAACTATGTTACTTAATGTAACTAGGTAATTTAGTTTATACTCGATAAATGACTGCCCAGTAGAAGAGTGAATGTTATGTTTGATGAGTGCACTATGTCTTCGTTGGATTGCAACTTTATTGTGAAATAGAATAAAAGTCTATGCATCTTCTAAACTGCATCGTTTACATCACATGTAGACTTGACGCTTCTCGCCGACGGAGATTATCAGATTCTCCTGGAACCCGAAGTAGAAGTCTCGGAAGACACCGGAAACGTCGCCGAAGATTTAGCTGAAGCTCTGAACCCGAGTTCGGAAGAATTTATTAACGTCCCTAACCCCAGCCTCTCCAGTGAAGGCAAGCCCCGGACATAAACCCACTACATTATAACAATGCAATTTATATATATCGTTATTTATGTCTACTTGTGCATTTAAGTTCATAGGAGTTATAATGAAACCCTAGTTGCACATTGTTAGGAACCGATGTACTGAATATTAGAACTTGAGTCCGACTAGTGCTATGCTAATAGGACCGGTAGAAGTCGAGTGGTTTCCTGTCACTCGCGCGATATAGGAATTGGTTGCTTACAATCCTACAATCACTATAAGGATGACGGACGGGGTTATGTGCAGTATCATGGAAAGGAAGTGTGACATCCAGGTACTTAGAAAACAGGGACACTAGGTTTTGGTACTGTATACGTATGCTTATTTGTATGCTTGCTAAGGAGTATGTGGGTAGTACAAAAGGCTAGGGGTATATCTATAATTTCTATAAAATATAGGCTCTTAAGTGTTACTTGAGTTAAATAGAAGGTAGCACTAGAACCTAGGAGAAAAATCATGCTAAGTGTTTAATTTTTATCTTTATAGTGGGAAAAGTGAAGAAGGGAGGTTAAATCCTAAGAACAATGGGTTTGTGGTAGAAAGGTAGGGATCTATGTGTAATTAGAACAAAAACTATAGGGTCTTTATGTAAAGTAAATGCTGTATAAAAGTAACTTGTGTGTTTACTTGAGGACTAATGTGTAAGAATGCAAGTCATCATGACCTCCTTGAAATTTTGCAAATATGTTCAAAATTTGATCAAATTCACCTTGGTAAGGACCAAGGTAATTCAAATTTTACCTTTATGCAAAACCTATCTTGTAAAGCAAACTTTGAGCTTTTGAACTTGAGCCCTAAAGCATTTTTGTAGAGTTTGAAAAACTCTACAACTTTGATTTTGGGCACTCTTTCATTTGAGCTTTAAATCAACGGGGATTTTCACTTTACAGAGAGGCCCTTAGATCTTTTATATTTACACTTAAGTCCTTGACCGTTTTCCCTCTCATCTCCTTCCTCTGAGCTCTTCTGCTCCCCTGCTCTGCTCTGCCGCCGATGCAGTGCATTCCCCCGGCCGCCGCCGTGCAGAGCGCCGCCTCCACCTCCTGCTCGCCCTCTCCACGCGTCGCTCGGCCTTCCCTCCGGGTGCCCGCTTTCCCCTCGCTGGCCATCCCTTGTTTCTCCACGTCGGCAGACACCTCCCCCGCATGACCGCCACGCACCTCCGGCGAGCTCCCGTCGCCGCCCTTCAATTCCTCTTCAATTGCTTGTGCCCCGAGCTGTGTGACGCCATCCACTACCCATCCCTTCACTTCTTAGGCCACCCTCGCTTCTAGCCTCGCCGGATTTAGGCTCTTCTTTTCGGTTCCGAGCGCCGCCGTCCATCGGCTCCGGTGGGCAGCCTCCTCCCGACTCTTTGGGTCTATTTTGGGTGGTTTAGGGGGACAAGGGAAGGTGATAGATCGTAGCAGAGGAAGAATAGCGCCTGCTCCATGTCTTGAACGGCCGGAACGCGCGCCACCACCATGGCCGAGCCGCGGCCATGGGGCGCCGCCGTCGAGCCGCGGGCTCCGGCTGTCTCGAGTCTTGGCTAGGGTTGTGGCTTGCTCAGGGAGCGTTGGTGATGCTCCCTGGCCGCCCAATTGAGTGCCCCGTGGCCCTAGCGTCGCCGGCCACCGTGGCCGAGCCGGGTCTCGCCGCCGGCCGTGGCGTTCTGGGTCCATTGGGGGATTAGAGTAAGGATGGGGAAGAGGGGATGCTCCGTGCTGATCTGCGCGTGAGGAACGCCGTGCAGCCAGGGTCGGTCGGGCACAGGATCACCGGCGGGAGCAGGTCACCGCGCTGTCCCGGCGCCCGGCCTGTGGCTGTGAGCAGAAGAAGGGGGAAAGGGGGAAGAAGCAGGCGGTCCCACCTGTAAGGGGAGGTTAGAGAGGGAGGGGTGGATTTGTGAAAGGGGAGAAGTTGCTAAGGGGTTTTCTGCAAAGAGCTTTTGTTTGATTTCTTTTCTTTGGATGAAACATGTTAATTTCCGTATAAATTGTAGAAAAATGCAAAAATTGCAAAACTAGTTTCGTTGGAAACTAGATTTTCAACCCTATAACTTTGGTTAGTGTAACACCCTAAGGTAAATTTTCCCTAATTTTAATGAATTTATTTGGGCTAAAATAAATTTCCTAGGCTTTTCTTTAATTTTTATGGCATTTAAAGTAATTTTATAACGTAAGTAATTAAAATATATCATAGGATAAAAAAATTGTTGGTGCATTCATGCTGGTGCATTGTTTTATTTGTGTTGAGTGTATAGTTTTGAATTCAAATTGGATTTGAATTCAAATAGAATGGTTTGAATTAGTGAGTAAGAAAAACAAAAGAAAGGAAAGAGTAGAAGAAGCCAGCCCAGCCCAACACACTCCCCTCTTCTCTCTGTCCGCGGGCCCTCTCTTTCCCCTCTTTTCTCCCGGCCCAGTCTCTCCTTCCCTCCTCTCTCCCCTTTTCCACCCCGGGCCTTCCCTTCCTTCCCGCATGGGCCAAGCCCGAGCTCCACCCTCTCTCCCTCCCCTTCTCTCGCGTGGGCCGCGCCCCGGCCCACCCTTCTCTCTCAGCCCGAGCCGGCGCCTTCCCCGCTCGCCCTCTCCCTCTGTCAGCCGGGACCCGCGCGTCAGCGCCACCTCCCTCCTCCCTCTCTCCCTTCCCTTCCTCTGTTTTGCCCCGGCGCCCAACTAACCCCGAACCCGCCGGCGATTTTTCCCCGCTGGACCGCACGCCGAGGCCCGACGTCCGCCCTTAAGTGGCCCTGCGACCCCCCACCTACCCGTGCCCTAACCCCGCCGCCGCCTCCAACCCTAAGCCACTCCACCGACCCCGGATTGGAGCCGCCGCCGCCCGAGCCTCTGCGCCACCGCGGCACCACCCCGACGCCTCGATCCCCGGCCCCTCCAACCGCCGTCGCAGTACCCCGGTGAGGTAAGAAGCGCGCCGTGCCCCTTTTCCCTCCCTATTCCCCTCTGTACGTGCGTGCCCCACTTGCCGCCGTTACCCCGAGCCGCCCCCGTCGTGGAGACCCCCTACCCGAGCCCTATCTCGCCTCCTGGAGCGCCTAGATGGTTTCCCCGCGTCGTGCTCTAACCCCTAGGCCTGGTCTCGTCGTGAAATGCCCCCGGGAACGCTTGATTGCGTGTCGCCGGCGAGGCGCCGCCGCGGAGACAAGCTCCGGCGACCAGCGCCGCCGCCCGAGCGCCCGAGAATTTCCAACCGTCCGATCTGGAGCCCACGCCCAGGATTAGATCGTGCCGGGGTAGATCCGAGCCGTGCGATTCAGATCCAAGGGACCCAAGCAGCGCGTACCGGTTCGCAGGGATTTTAAATCTCAGCCGTCCAATTCAAATCCGGTGGATCGCGCGAGTTGTAAACCTAGATCCGTTCCCGACCATCCGATCTCGATCCAAAGGCTGAGATCATCTCGTACCCCTTCGCGTAAGGATTCTAATCCGGGCCGCATAGATCTGATCCGAGGGCTCAGATTAAATCATACCGCTTCAGCTCGCCTCTTTTGCTAAAGAACCCCCGGGTTTTCCTGGAATAAACCCGCAGTCCACCTGTAGGTTAAAAGTATTTACGATCAGGTCCTTTTCTTTTCGTTTAAGCCCCTGTCTTTCCTAGAAATTGAACCCGCGGTCCATCTCTTGAGTTTTTCACGCGCTAGCCCCTGAGTCTAGGCTTTATTTACGTTTTTAGTCCCCGAGTTTTGTCCAGAAGCCCCTGGAAGTCCTGTTTTTCTTACAATTAGGCCCCTGGGTCCTGTTTCAAGCGCAGTTTTCACGTTTTAGCTCCGTTTTAGGTGTTCTTTATATGCACGCGATCGTTGTAACGCGTAGAATAGCTTTAGACTAGTTTTAAGTGCTGTTTCTATGTAATGTTGTACTGTTTTCTTATATTTTGTTATTGTTTGCATGTGTGTGCATGTGTGGCCCATGTGTTGTTGTTACGATCGTGAGTAGACGCGGAGCCTTTGGAGCAGTACCAGGAGCAGCCGTCTTCCGAGCACTTCGAGCAGCAGCCGGGAGAGTACGAGGAAGGCAAGTATAACATGAACCTCCTATCACTTTTAAATACAGTTTCATACTGCATTTAATATTGTATACCTATAAGGACTTCCTAGCCACTTTTATATCCTTATATATATATCCTATGGGTTGCATTTTTGGTTAGTTGTGCTAGGTTGCTGCGCTATAACAAACCTTGGTCCTTTTTAATTAATTTGAATAATGGTCTTATGCAACTTAATTCTGGAGCCGACCCTCTGTGCTGTGTGCTTGAGTGGTTTGTGCGTCCTTAAAAGATGTTTTTGTTAGAAACATGGTTTAGGGGGCCAGCACGGTGCTTAGTGCTTGGTTGGCCACTCTCCATAAGGACCGGTTCATAGAGCGACAACCTGGGATAACCGCGCAACCACAAGACTGGAATGGGACGGTCTTGACTTACTAATTAGGTCATTTTGGTTCGGGAGTAACTTACCTGCGTGGGCAAGAGGGGTGGTAAGCTTCAATGGTCCCTGCTCCTCCGGCTTGGTCTGTGCTGTGTGTCTTGTACCCCCGGAGGTGGGCCCCATCGTCGCTGATCCAGAATCCTTAGCGGTTACGCCTTACCAACGTGATCCTTTGTAACGGTCTCGTAGTGCGCTTGCTAGCCATCTCACCTAAGGAAGTGTGATGAACAACTAGCGTAGCTCACGACTTGTGGGTAAAGTTGTGCAACCTCTCGAGAGTGTAAAACTGATATATCAGCTGTGCTCACAGTCATGAGCGGCCCAGATCCTCCGTCTGATTAGTGGGGTTATCAACCTTTGACGAGGGCGATTCCCCGGGTGGTTTTGGTTGGATGGTTCTCAGTAGTTCTTAATTAATATTGATTAATTCTTATGCAATTTGGGTTATGGTAATTCATCCACTTGTAGTAATTAACTTAAATAAAATTTGCCAAGACTAAAAGCTAATGCAGTTGAGTCAGCTAACCTTAGAGCCTCATGCTCGTGTTATACTTGTTGAGTACGAGTTTGTACTCACACTTGCCTCTCTACTCTTCTGTTCTATTTTGGATATCTTCGACTGCTGCTCAGTGCCCGGCAACGTGGAGGACTACGTCAGCGGCTTCGACGACTTCTAGGCGTTTGTCTCCCAGTCGACGTCCCTGTGGCGCCCAGCTCTTCATGTATCTCTTTTACGCTTCCGCACTCTTGAACCGATTCTTGATTCGGTTGTAATAAAATAATTCATTCATGATTTATTTACGATTTATATTAATGTTATTCGTGACATGTGTTGTGATATCTTGATAATCCGTCGTATATATGCGTGACTTGATCCTGGCGCATATATGATTGCTCGATTTATGTTCTTATAAATCGGGTGTGACAGATTGGTATCAGAGCCGTGTCGACTGTAGGACGAAGCCTAGGTAGAATTGGCCGAGTTTAGGACTTCTGTTCGCTTGCTTGCCTCCGCAAATCCTCAACCATCATGATTCTGCTTCTATTCCTTGAGTCTTAAGCCCTCGATTTGCTGTTTTTCCCGCCTTTTCTGAGAAGTAGCTTGAGTTTTCCGTAGACGTTGGCCTGAGTCGCCTAATCCGATAATTTATAAGTTTAGGTGGCCCCTATGAAAATACGCTAGAACGAGTGTGTTGGTCGAGTAGTGTGGAAAACTCGACTAAGTTGTGAATATTGAATGTTTGTTATTGTGCAAATGTTTGATTTGGATTTCTGATTGATTGCATAGGCTAGTAGTTAAACTTGTTCATGCAAATCGACCTAACCCAACTTGAACTAAATAATAAAATTGAGTTAGAACGTTGGGGGTAAAACCTATATTCCTTCCTTTCTGTCATATCCTTCCGAAGTTTCTTTCCGCAGCTGCACAATATCTCGTTCTCATAAATTTCGTTTGTTGCAATCAGATGGTGAACACCAGGCGCACCGGTTCCGGTTCTGACCAGCAGGAGCAGAACAACCAGGGTACTGGTCAGCCGCTGCCGATGCCGCCACCACTGACCCCGGAGCAGTTCTTTCAGCTCCAGATGCAGATGATGGCTACCCTGAACAACACCGTTCAGGCTCTGCAGCAGATCCACGCTCAGCCACCGCCTCCACCGCCGCCTCAGCCCCGTGACCGGCGTGCGGACTTCCTGAGAGGTCACCCGCCGACCTTCTCTCACGCCACGGACCCACTCCAGGCGGACGACTGGCTTCGCTCGGTGGAGCGCCAGTTGGTTGTTGCGCAGTGCGACGACCGGGAGCGAGTCCTTTACGCCGCAGGGCAGCTGCGAGGTTCCGCTCTTGACTGGTGGGAGTCCTACCCAGCTCGAGATCGTGACGCTCTCACGTGGGACCAGTTCCGTGAGCGTTTCAGGAATCATCACATTCCTGAGGGCATCATGAAGATGAAGCAGAAGGAGTTCCGTGCTCTTAAGCAGGTAAAATTTAACGGAATTCCCTACCATTCCTTTTGAGCTTGATCCAACCTTGATTTCTTTTGTAACCTGACCAATTGAGCAATTTCCATCCTTGTTATCTGTGTTCGCTATTTCAGGGATCGATGACGGTGACGGAGTACCGTGACCGTTTCCTTCAGCTTGCCCGCTACGCCCCTGCTGACGTCGCTCGTGATAGCGACAAGCAGGAGTACTTCAAGGAGGGGTTGGATGATCACATCCAGTATGCGCTGCTGAACCACCGCTTCGACAACTTCAACCAGCTGGTTGATGCGGCCCTCAACACCGAGCGTAAGCGCCGGGAGATTGAGGATAAGAAGAGGAAGATGGCTCCATCCTCTTCGGGCAGCAACACTCGTCCCGCTATCAGCATCCGCAGCAGCAGCAGCAGAGGCCGCCTCAGCAGTACCAGCAGCGGCAGCAGTACCCGCCTCGTCCTCAGCAGCAGCAGGCGGGACAGGGTTAGAGGCTTCCAGCGCCTCCGGCTCCACCAGCTCAGAGGCAGGGAGTGCCTACTCCTCCTGCCGGGCAGCAGGCCGCTGCATTTCCGCGAGTGTGCTTCCACTGCGGCGAGCCAGGGCACTACGCCAACGTCTGCCCCCGGAAGGCGCAGGCGGGACAGCAGGGGCGTGCAGCACCGCCCAAGGCCCCAGCTCAGGGCAGGGTGAACCACGTGACAGCCGAGTCAGCGGCCGAGGCTCCCAACGTGGTTATTGGTACGTTCATGGTTAATGCCCATCCTGCTACAGTGCTTTTTGATACTGGTGCTACGCATTCTTTCATCACCCAGTCTTTTGTTGAGCATCATGGTATTCCTACTAGCACATTAAAGAGGTGCATGATAGTATCTTCACCGGGAGGGCAGTTGAGGTCTCATGTCTTCTGTCCCAGAGTCAGTGTGGCTATAAGGGGGGTAGATTTCAGTGCAAATCTGATGGTGCTAGACACCAAGGGTATTGATGTGATCCTCGGGATGGAGACTCTTGCTAAGTGGGGAGTCCGGATAGATTGTGCTCAGAGGACAGTTCTTCTGTCAGCACCGGATGGTCAGGAGGTTACTGTTGGAGCTACGGAGCCTTCTGGATTTCTTCATCAGATGGAGGCTAGACCCACGGATGGTATTCGCGTGGTGTCTGAATTCCCGGATGTCTTTCCGGATGATTTGCCAGGTATGCCGCCTGATCGCGACATTGAGTTTTCTATTGATCTCTTACCTGGCACAGCTCCTATTGCTAAGAGGCCCTATCATATGGCTCCTGTTGAGCATGAGGAGGTTAAGAAGACTGTCGACAAGCTGCTAGCTAAGGGTTATATCCGTCGCAGCTTCTCTCCTTGGGCTTTCCCTGTGTTGCTTGTAGAGAAGAAGGATGGTGCGAAGAGGATGTGCGTCGATTATCGGGATCTGAATGCAGTCACTATCAAGAACAAGCATCCATTGCCCCGTATTGAGGATCTCTTTGATCAACTTCAGGGTGCTTGTGTATTCTCGAAGATTGATCTGCGTTCGGGTTATCATCAGCTGAAGATTCGTCCTGAGGATATTCAGAAGACGGCATTCACCTGCAAGTATGGGTTATACGAGTATACGGTCATGTCCTTCGGCTTGACTAATGCTCCGGCTTTCTTCATGCATCTGATGAACAAGGTTTTCATGGATTATCTGGACACCTTTGTGGTGATATTTATTGATGATATCCTGGTATATTCCAAATCAGAAGCGGAGCATGAGAAGCATCTGAGGCTTGTGTTGCAGAGGCTCAGAGAGCACAAGCTGTATGCCAAGCTCAGCAAGTGCGAGTTCTGGATTGACGAGGTTCCGTTCCTCGGTCATGTTATCTCCAAGGGAGGTATTGCTGTGGACCCCGGGAAGGTGAAGGATGTGCTGGACTGGGTTGTACCGCAGACGGTGAAGGAAGTCCGCTCTTTTCTGGGCTTAGCAGGTTATTATCGGAGATTCATTGAGAATTTCTCCAAGATTGCGAAGCCTTTGACTTCCTTGCTGGAGAAGGATGTGGGTTTCTCTTGGACTGATGAGCGTCGGAGTGCCTTCGAGGAGCTGAAGAAGAGGTTGACTACGGCGCCAGTCCTTACTCTGCCGGACCAGAGCAAGAGGTTCACCGTGTATTGTGATGCTTCGAGGGATGGTCTTGGTTGCGTCCTGATGCAGGAAGGCAAAGTGATAGCTTATGCCTCGCGGCAGTTGCGCCGGCACGAGCTGAACTATCCCACTCATGATCTGGAGTTAGCTGCCGTGGTGCATGCTCTGAAGATATGGAGGCATTACCTGTTTGGGCAGAGGTGTGATATTTACACCGATCACAAGAGTCTCAAGTATATTTTCACTCAGAGTGAGCTGAATATGCGGCAGAGAAGATGGCTAGAGTTGGTCAAGGATTACGACCTGGAGATTCACTATCATCCGGGCAAGGCCAATGTTGTAGCAGATGCTCTGAGCAGGAAGAGCTATGTTAACATGGCCGTGGCTTTTCAGATGCCTCAGGAGTTATGCGAGGAGTTTGAGCAGTTGAGTCTGGGTTTCTTGCATCATACCTCGGGCACATCGTTCGAGGCGGAACCCACTCTAGAGGCCGAGATCAGGCAGCATCAGAAGGAAGATCAGAAGCTGCAGGAGATTCGTGAGTTGCTCAAAATTGGCAAAGCCCCTCATTTCAGAGAGGATGATCAGGGTACCTTGTGGTACAAGGGTCGTATATGTGTGCCGGATGTGGCAGATCTCAGGAAGTTGATTCTGAGTGAGGCTCATGATACAGCATATTCTATCCATCCAGGCAGCACGAAGATGTATTATGACCTGAAGGAACGATTCTGGTGGTCTGGAATGAAGCGTTCCGTTGCGGAGTACGTGGCTATCTGCGACACTTGTCAGCGTGTCAAGGCAGAGCATCAGAGGCCAGCAGGGTTATTGCAGCCGTTGAAGATTCCAGAGTGGAAATGGGAGGAAATCACTATGGATTTTATTGTTGGCTTGCCTCGTACTCAGAAAGGGTACAACTCCATATGGGTAGTAGTGGACCGGTTGACGAAGGTGGCTCATTTTATTCCGGTGAACACTACTTACTCCGGTGCTAGACTCGCAGAGTTGTACATCTCCAGGATTGTCTGTCTGCATGGTGTTCCTAAGAAGATTATATCTGATCGAGGATCTCAGTTTACTTCACGGTTCTGGGAGCAGTTGCACGATTCGTTGGATACGAAGCTGCGCTTCAGTACTGCTTATCATCCTCAGACAGATGGACAGACAGAGAGAACCAACCAAGTGTTGGAGGATATGCTTCGAGCCTGCGCTATTCAGTATGGTACCAGCTGGGATAAATGCCTGCCGTATGCAGAGTTTTCTTATAATAACAGTTATCAGGCCAGTCTGAAGAAATCCCCTTTCGAGGCCTTGTATGGTCGAAAGTGCAGGACTCCGCTGTATTGGGATCAGATTGGCGAGAGGCAGGTGTTTGGTCCGGACATTGTTGAGGAGGCCGAACAGCTAGTACAGCAGGTGCGAGAGAACCTGAGGGTCGCTCAGACTCATCAGAAGAGCTATGCGGATGTGCGACGTCGAGATTTGACCTTTGCAGTGGGCGATCATGTATATCTGAAGGTCTCACCGATGAGAGGAATCCGCAGGTTTAATGTAAGAGGGAAGCTAGCTCCTCGGTACATTGGTCCGTTCAAGGTGTTGGAACGGAAAGGTGAGGTGGCATATCGTTTAGAGTTGCCGCTCAATCTCTCGGGAGTGCACGATGTGTTTCACGTGTCTCAGCTGAAGAAGTGCTTGAGAGTGCCAGAAGAGCAAGCACCGATAGAAGGGTTGGATGTGCAGGAGGACCTGACCTATATCGAGCATCCGGTGAAGATTCTGGAGACGTCTGAGAGGATTACCAGAAACAAGAAGATCAAGATGTGCCGTGTTCAGTGGAGTCATCATACGGAGGATGAGGCTACCTGGGAGCGAGAAGACGAGCTGAGGAAGACATATCCCGACCTCTTTGCTAGCTAGCCTATCCGAATCTCGGGACGAGATTCCTGTAAGGGGGGTAGGTTTGTAACACCCTAAGGTAAATTTTCCCTAATTTTAATGAATTTATTTGGGCTAAAATAAATTTCCTAGGCTTTTCTTTAATTTTTATGGCATTTAAAGTAATTTTATAACGTAAGTAATTAAAATATATCATAGGATAAAAAAATTGTTGGTGCATTCATGCTGGTGCATTGTTTTATTTGTGTTGAGTGTATAGTTTTGAATTCAAATTGGATTTGAATTCAAATAGAATGGTTTGAATTAGTGAGTAAGAAAAACAAAAGAAAGGAAAGAGTAGAAGAAGCCAGCCCAGCCCAACACACTCCCCTCTTCTCTCTGTCCGCGGGCCCTCTCTTTCCCCTCTTTTCTCCCGGCCCAGTCTCTCCTTCCCTCCTCTCTCCCCTTTTCCACCCCGGGCCTTCCCTTCCTTCCCGCATGGGCCAAGCCCGAGCTCCACCCTCTCTCCCTCCCCTTCTCTCGCGTGGGCCGCGCCCCGGCCCACCCTTCTCTCTCAGCCCGAGCCGGCGCCTTCCCCGCTCGCCCTCTCCCTCTGTCAGCCGGGACCCGCGCGTCAGCGCCACCTCCCTCCTCCCTCTCTCCCTTCCCTTCCTCTGTTTTGCCCCGGCGCCCAACTAACCCCGAACCCGCCGGCGATTTTTCCCCGCTGGACCGCACGCCGAGGCCCGACGTCCGCCCTTAAGTGGCCCTGCGACCCCCCACCTACCCGTGCCCTAACCCCGCCGCCGCCTCCAACCCTAAGCCACTCCACCGGCCCCGGATTGGAGCCGCCGCCGCCCGAGCCTCTGCGCCACCGCGGCACCACCCCGACGCCTCGATCCCCGGCCCCTCCAACCGCCGTCGCAGTACCCCGGTGAGGTAAGAAGCGCGCCGTGCCCCTTTTCCCTCCCTATTCCCCTCTGTACGTGCGTGCCCCACTTGCCGCCGTTACCCCGAGCCGCCCCCGTCGTGGAGACCCCCTACCCGAGCCCTATCTCGCCTCCTGGAGCGCCTAGATGGTTTCCCCGCGTCGTGCTCTAACCCCTAGGCCTGGTCTCGTCGTGAAATGCCCCCGGGAACGCTTGATTGCGTGTCGCCGGCGAGGCGCCGCCGCGGAGACAAGCTCCGGCGACCAGCGCCGCCGCCCGAGCGCCCGAGAATTTCCAACCGTCCGATCTGGAGCCCACGCCCAGGATTAGATCGTGCCGGGGTAGATCCGAGCCGTGCGATTCAGATCCAAGGGACCCAAGCAGCGCGTACCGGTTCGCAGGGATTTTAAATCTCAGCCGTCCAATTCAAATCCGGTGGATCGCGCGAGTTGTAAACCTAGATCCGTTCCCGACCATCCGATCTCGATCCAAAGGCTGAGATCATCTCGTACCCCTTCGCGTAAGGATTCTAATCCGGGCCGCACAGATCTGATCCGAGGGCTCAGATTAAATCATACCGCTTCAGCTCGCCTCTTTTGCTAAAGAACCCCCGGGTTTTCCTGGAATAAACCCGCAGTCCACCTGTAGGTTAAAAGTATTTACGATCAGGTCCTTTTCTTTTCGTTTAAGCCCCTGTCTTTCCTAGAAATTGAACCCGCGGTCCATCTCTTGAGTTTTTCACGCGCTAGCCCCTGAGTCTAGGCTTTATTTACGTTTTAGTCCCCGAGTTTTGTCCAGAAGCCCCTGGAAGTCCTGTTTTTCTTACAATTAGGCCCCTGGGTCCTGTTTCAAGCGCAGTTTTCACGTTTTAGCTCCGTTTTAGGTGTTCTTTATATGCACGCGATCGTTGTAACGCGTAGAATAGCTTTAGACTAGTTTTAAGTGCTGTTTCTATGTAATGTTGTACTGTTTTCTTATATTTTGTTATTGTTTGCATGTGTGTGCATGTGTGGCCCATGTGTTGTTGTTACGATCGTGAGTAGACGCGGAGCCTTTGGAGCAGTACCAGGAGCAGCCGTCTTCCGAGCACTTCGAGCAGCAGCCGGGAGAGTACGAGGAAGGCAAGTATAACATGAACCTCCTATCACTTTTAAATACAGTTTCATACTGCATTTAATATTGTATACCTATAAGGACTTCCTAGCCACTTTTATATCCTTATATATATATCCTATGGGTTGCATTTTTGGTTAGTTGTGCTAGGTTGCTGCGCTATAACAAACCTTGGTCCTTTTTAATTAATTTGAATAATGGTCTTATGCAACTTAATTCTGGAGCTGACCCTCTGTGCTGTGTGCTTGAGTGGTTTGTGCGTCCTTAAAAGATGTTTTTGTTAGAAACATGGTTTAGGGGGCCAGCACGGTGCTTAGTGCTTGGTTGGCCACTCTCCATAAGGACCGGTTCATAGAGCGACAACCTGGGACAACCGCGCAACCACAAGACTGGAATGGGACGGTCTTGACTTACTAATTAGGTCATTTTGGTTCGGGAGTAACTTACCTGCGTGGGCAAGAGGGGTGGTAAGCTTCAATGGTCCCTGCTCCTCCGGCTTGGTCTGTGCTGTGTGTCTTGTACCCCCGGAGGTGGGCCCCATCGTCGCTGATCCAGAATCCTTAGCGGTTACGCCTTACCAACGTGATCCTTTGTAACGGTCTCGTAGTGCGCTTGCTAGCCATCTCACCTAAGGAAGTGTGATGAACAACTAGCGTAGCTCACGACTTGTGGGTAAAGTTGTGCAACCTCTCGAGAGTGTAAAACTGATATATCAGCTGTGCTCACAGTCATGAGCGGCCCAGATCCTCCGTCTGATTAGTGGGGTTATCAACCTTTGACGAGGGCGATTCCCCGGGTGGTTTTGGTTGGATGGTTCTCAGTAGTTCTTAATTAATATTGATTAATTCTTATGCAATTTGGGTTATGGTAATTCATCCACTTGTAGTAATTAACTTAAATAAAATTTGCCAAGACTAAAAGCTAATGCAGTTGAGTCAGCTAACCTTAGAGCCTCATGCTCGTGTTATACTTGTTGAGTACGAGTTTGTACTCACACTTGCCTCTCTACTCTTCTGTTCTATTTTGGATATCTTCGACTGCTGCTCAGTGCCCGGCAACGTGGAGGACTACGTCAGCGGCTTCGACGACTTCTAGGCGTTTGTCTCCCAGTCGACGTCCCTGTGGCGCCCAGCTCTTCATGTATCTCTTTTACGCTTCCGCACTCTTGAACCGATTCTTGATTCGGTTGTAATAAAATAATTCATTCATGATTTATTTACGATTTATATTAATGTTATTCGTGACATGTGTTGTGATATCTTGATAATCCGTCGTATATATGCGTGACTTGATCCTGGCGCATATATGATTGCTCGATTTATGTTCTTATAAATCGGGTGTGACAGTTAGTAAAGTTTAGGGTGAAACTAAATGCTTTTATGTCTTTTTCAAATCTAAAATTAAAGAGTATTCTTGTGTATAACTTATACACCTTAACTTTGTTACTTATGATTTTCGGGATATAATTGCTTTGAGTCTTATGTAGTCTTATGTTAAGGTTTTACACTTAACTTTGTTTGATAATATAAAGTTCTTTTAAGTTTGAACATTTCAAATTTTGAAATGTTTTAAGATTAGTTAAGCATACTCTTTAAACCTAATTGGTTAAGATCTTTTTACCATACTCTAATGTGTTGATGTTTAGTGTATAATTAGAATTACAAAATCTTATGATCCTTTTTGCCTCAGGTGTGATTTTAAACTTGAAATTGAAATTCAAATGCAAATGTTATGATTCCTGTTGACAATAAATTTAGTATTATGATCATGACTTGTTTATAAGTAATAATTCAAGTCTAAACCCCTATGTTTCATGAACTCTTGTGTGTTGACTTGTTTAGCTTGCAACTTTGTTGTAACATAAGATCTTAAGTATAAATTTCATCTCATTTATTTTATTGCATATCATATAGAATCAACAACGCTTGACGACGGAGATTATGAATTGGTCTTAGGACAAGACCAAGGGTTTTCTGAGGACCCAACACAAGCCCTCGAGGAACTAATTGAAGCCCCGAACCAAAGTTTGGAAGTCTCTGACACTCCTGTTCCCAACCCCGCTCAAGAAGGCAAGCCCCGATGCACATCCCAGTATTTCAAACTGCTACAATTTCATTATTATGATATATATCTTGCATTACGTCTAGGAGTTGAAATGAAACCATAGTTGCAAAAGAACTTAGGAATCGATTGTATTGTGCCCGAGTCCTTATCGCTTAGATGCTCTGCTAAATAGGACCGGTAAAAGTCGGGTGATTTCCTGTCACTCGCGCGATATAGGAGTTGCTTGTTTACAATCCTGCAACCACTATAAGGATAATGGATAGGGTCATATGCTGTATCATGACCTGGAGATTTACCCTGTCTGTTTTGTCAAAAGTGGTTAAGGTCGAAATGTGTGGTAGTGGTGGCTAAGCGTTTGAAAGTACTAGCCACATGCCGCGAAATATGGTAAGCGGTAAGCCTAGTACCCGAATGGCCCGGCAAATGGACTTGTCTCCACTACTCGACTTTTATTTTATGTTTACACGCACCGACGTGTGGGAGTACGTTCTGCATGGCAGACAGAAATACGGGTTTTGTAGTTGCGCTACAGACGTATGTCCTGCACAATTGGTGTGCGTACGGTCCTGCAGTCGCTTGTGGTGGCCCTGATCCATAACCCGGAATATGAGGGAAACGGTTGCTTCGGAACGATCTTTGATGTTCCAAGCGTGTGTGTTAGGTTTACCTTGCAAGGTTGAATTTCGATTCAGGAATCGTCCACCTCTCATGATGATTGAGACTGCTTATCCCTTCTGCCACATCGAGTAAAAAGTGTAACTATTATTGGAATAAATTTTGATGAATGAGAATATCTATCTTGCTTGCTTAGTATAGGTGCTTACCTAGAATGGCTAATCAAGCTAGAATCTGAAGGCTAAAACTTGAAAGTAGATTATATTCTTAGTTGCTTTTCCGCTAAAAATAACTCCGAACCTCTACAATGCCTTCATGAGTCTAGTTACGGGCTAAAGTATACCCAAACTAGGGTAAGCCTTGCTGAGTATTAGAATACTCAGCCTTGCTAGTATTTGTTTCAGGTATAACTTTCGAGAACCCCATGGACAACCCTGCATGGCCAACGTCAGTTCCTTTTGGCTGGTCCATGGAATGGGACCCGTCCCCGGCTGGCAGTGACCCTCCTAAGTGATACCAGGCCTTGGGCTGAGCATGTTGTCCGCTTTCGCGGCGTGTGTAGTCGCGTAATCTTTTCTTTCCGCTGTGAGTTTGGACAAGCTGTTCTGCTTGTCAGTTTGAACACTGTTTGTATAAGTTTACTTAAGCTTAACCCTGGTTTGTAATAAGGTTCGATTATCTGTAAATTAAAGTTTGATGAGCTGTTCTGTGAATGTAAACTTGCCTTTGTGCGAGGTAAACCTGCTTCAATCCTGTTGAACCGTGGTTGTATCGGGCGGAGACCCGACAGACCAATGGATTGTTCCATTTGAAGTGCGTTGAATTAATGACAGTTGCATAGCGATTATTAACGCCCTTGAGCCGGAATAATTCAGGCGGTTCTAGCACAGCTGGTATCAGAGCTGTAGGTTTACTATTACATCTGGAAAAGCTCTTAAAAGGTGTTTTCAGGATAAAAATTTGCCAACGAATGAGTTTACAAAGTACGTTGGATCCGTTAAGGTTGATGCCTAGAACGTAAAGCCCTAGGGACTTATATGGGAAATATCAGGTGGCTATTAGTATCTATATATGTATAGATAATTCTGACTTGCAACACTACTTTCTGTCAAAATTTAAATTCCTGCACAATCCAACCTTACTTTTTGTAACGACACCTACGATCGTGAGGTAAGAAGGTAAGGATCCTCAGCTAACTGGGGAGTTAGCCTTCCCGTCGGTGATGCGAACCGAACGCTGTTTCTCAAGCAGTGGCTTACTTGAGATGCTGCCAATATACCAACTTAGGTTGATTATATTGGGAGTATATGGTTCGGCGTAGGGTATGGCGATCGCTGTTCATACCCCTGCATTTTGCGGTACCCCCGTGAATACGTTGTTTCGATAACGTATGCTAACGTTGTCTGTACGGCGGTAATTGTACAGATGCTGTTTCTATAGTGAACAGTACTGTTTGGGGAAGCTTTCATGTCGTGCTGCCATGAAAGGTTCAAGATATACATATATATGTGTTCTTCTGCAGGTACACTAACCACAATTAAGAGGTTAGGACGAGTAGGATTTATCGATTAGTTATATAAGTGAGAGACGTATGGATATGCCACCAGAACTAATTACGTAATTCCGAACATATTCAGCAGTTGTTTTGGTTGTGAGGACGAGTAGTACGTGCATGCATAATCTGTTGTTAACCAAAAGAATGTAATATAAGTTTGATGTTGCTAAAGATGAATGATGTGTGGTTTGTCTTTGAAATGGGCTGATAGAGTTCTGATGATAGTTTTAAGTTGGGTATCTTAAGGTGTCTTAGGTTTTCATCTAATATACAGTCCTTGCTGTTATCAGAGTTGATTATCCTGTTCTATTTATCTTGTACTTTCTTAACAAGGTAAAAAGTCTCACCATTTGCATTCTTGTCGCAGATGGCAACCCCTTCTAATGTCTTCTGGGATCCGAAAAGGCATCTTCATACCAATGCCCTTCATTGGGAAGGTTTCCCTCATTTACTTTGGGAATCCTTACAGTCTTTTCACTATACGGAACCTCCCCAATATGATGCTATTGAGTATTTGGAAGAAGGAGTTCACAGAGCTCAAGTCAGGATGAACATTCCTCAGCATCCTTTTCGCTCGCAATGGCAGCCCATTGAAATCAACATGATGGGCTATCGAATTGTGGATACCATTGAAGGGGCAGCATTAGAAGCTATTTATGCCTTCTGTAATCAACATCCTGGGGAAGTCGCAGGCCAACCCATTGGTTTATTTGCTACAACAGATCCTAATGAGTCAGAGTGGAATCTCAAGGTAATTCCTGAGAGTCACAGACTGGAAGGGTCATCAGAAGAAGCACTTCGAGGGATGATGCGCTTCATGAATGTGCAGTATCATTACCAATCGTTGTTACGTCGTGAGATGGGCCAATTGGTAAATGCTGCGCGAAGCCTCCATCGGGAAGCTACTAGACATATCACCCAAGTGGATCAACTTCGAGCTTTGGTGATTGAGAAAGATGGAATCATTGCGACCCAAAATGAGACTATTCATCACAGGGAAGACCAAATCAATGAAAGTGATGCGACGATCACCCAACGCAACACAATCATTGAATTTCTTCAAGAGCAAATTCATGACCTCATCCTCGAAGTTGATGATGCCAATGCCCATATAAATGAACTACAACAGCAGCCTGCACCTCCTGCAGTACCGGCCCCTGAAGAAGAAGAGGAAGATCCGGAGGAAATAGAGGGAGTCTCCGAGATTGACTCTGAGCACGGAGATCCTGTCATCAGCCCCCATCATTCCTCCTCGGGTAGTCAGTCATCAGCGGGAAACTTTGATGACTTTTAGTTACGGTTGAGTGAGTAATAGTCTAGTTGTAACTAATGTAGAAAGATGTGACATAGGCAGTGTGTAGTCTATCTAGATGTAGAGCCACTTGTTGTATATGTGGCATGTACTTTTAGGCAAAGGTTTGTAGTGGTTTGAGTGTGTTGATATAAGATGTAAGGATTATCAGTGTTTTTATAGCAATCTAAATCTGGTGCTTTGTTACTCTGCTCAATATCCTGGCATCTATTCTGAATGGATTGAATGGAGCATATGCATTACATTTCCATTTGGTAATTGCTTATTATCTGAAATTGGAGTAAGACTATGGTTGATAATGGATATCTCCTTTATTTCAGATGGTTGGGGCTACTCGAGGAACCCCGGAAGGATTCCGGGCAGGTCAGCCCGGTGGTTCTCAGCAACCGCCACCGCCACCTCCAAATCTGGCCGAGGTTATGGCCCGGCAAACGGAGCTTCTTAACCAACTTATACAAGCTCAAATGGGCCACTTCCATCAGCAACCTCGAGGCCGAGAGGAACCCCTGTCAGCCAGTTACCAGGACTTCCTCAGCACTCAACCACCATTGTTCCATAAGGCAGATGAGCCTTTGGATGCAGACGCTTGGCTTTGAATCATCAAGTCCAAGTTCGCCTAACTAGCAGCTCCATGTTCAGAGGAAAATAAGGTGCTCTTTGCAGCCCAGCAGCTCCGAGGCACTGCTCATCTATGTTGGGATCAGTTTCATGCTATGCAACCTGCCGAACATGTTGTCACCTGGGACGAGTTTCAAACTGCATTTCGAGCACATCACATACCAGAGGGACTCATTGAGCGAAAGCTCAATGAATTCTTGAGTTTGACCCAAGGTACCCGCACCGTTACGCAGTATGCACAAGTTTTCAATCACTTGTGCCAGTATGCAGGATCTCATGCGGACACTGATGCCCGCAAATGTGATCGCTTTCACCGAGGCCTAAACACTAAACTTAAAGAATGGCTGAATTTGGTAAAGGCCGACAATTTTAATGAGTTGGTCAACATGGCCATTACTCAAGAGGATTGTATTCAGCCCACAGAGCAGAAAAGAAACGGAAAGCACCTACAAGGCCTGCAACTCCACAATCGTCACGGTATCGGTTGGTTCCGAGTAACGCCCCTCGAGCCCCACCTCGAGGCAATTTGCCTGGCAGATGGGTAGCCCGACCACCCCAACAGGCACAATTCAACCGACCACCGCTGCCACAAATTCAAACAACAACCACGACAAGGTCCGCGCCCGAGTTTTCTGCCAGCCACTCCAGGAAACAGCAATTACGTTGTTTCAATTGCGGAAGTCCCTCCCACTTCATCAAGGACTGCCCTCAACCTAGGAAGTCTTTCCAAGGGCAGACATCTAATCCGAACAACAAGGGTAAGGGTAAAAGGCAAGTGGTGCAGGTCCGTCAAGGGAGGGTGAATCTCACCACACTCTCCGAACTTCCCGAGGGGACACCGATAATGACGGGTACATTTTCTATCAACTATCATCCCGTACTGTTCTTTTTGATACCGGTGCCACCCATAGCTTTATCAGTACAAAATTTGGGACTAAAATAGGCTTGGATATTTATCCTGTTAACGGAGTATATATGATAACAACTCCGGGTGGTAACATCTCCTCAAACCAAGTTCGTAGAAGTGTACCGATTCAAATGGGTAACAATCTGATGAAGACAGATTTACTATTACTAGACCTAAAAGGAATGGATGTTCTTTTAGGAATGAATTGGATGACCCAACACCATGTGTCTTTAGATATCTCTTCACGAACCGTGGAGATAAATTCGGCAGAAAACGAGCCTACCATTCTTTATCTTCCACAATCAGAACCCTTCAATTCTTGCACTTATGCTGTATCTGGGATCAAGCTAAAGGACATTCCAATCGTCTGTGAATATCCAGATGTCTTTCCGGATGATTTACCTGCAATGCCCCCAGATAGAGATATCGAGTTTATCATAGAACTCCAACCTGGCACAGCCCCTATCTCTAAGAAATCCTATCGCATGCCTCCCAATGAGTTGGCAGAATTGAAAATCCAACTCCAGGACCTCTTAGACAAAGGTTTTATTCATCCAAGTACATCACCATGGGGTTGCCCAGCCTTGTTTGTGAAAAATAAAGACAATAGCCTAAGACTGTGTGTGGACTATCGTCCTCTCAATGCGGTAACTATCAAAAATAAGTATCCCCTGTCCCGCATTGACATCCTTTTCGATCAACTAGCCGGAGCTAAAGTATTCTCTAAGATTGATCTTCGTTCTGGCTATCATCAAATCAAGATTCGGTCCAGTGATGTTCCAAAAATAGCTTTCTCCACCCGATATGGTTTATATGAGTATCTCGTCATGTCGTTTGGTCTCACTAATGCTCCAGCCTATTTCATGTACCTCATGAATTCTGTCTTCATGCAAGAACTCAACAAGTTTGTTGTGGTCTTCATTGACGATATCCTGATCTACTCTAAAACTCCAGAAGATCATGTCAAACATCTTCATGTTATCCTTCAGCGATTGAGAGACCACCATCTGTACACCAAATTCTCCAAGTGCGAGTTTTGGTTGGATACAGTAAAATTTTTGGGTCATACCATCTCTGGTGACGGTATATCCATTGACCCCAGCAAGGTACAAGAAGTGATGGATTGGAAACCCCCAACTTCAGTCCATCAGATCCGTAGTTTTCTTGGTCTAGCAGGCTATTACCGTTGATTTATTCCGGATTTCTCCAGAATAGCCAAACCTATGACCGAACTACTGAAGAAAGGTGTTAAATTTTCTTGGGATCAACAATGCGATGATGCATTCCACATTCTCAGAGATCGTCTTACTACTGCCCCAGTTTTGGCGCAACCAGATGTGTCAAAACCTTTCGACATCTATTGTGATGCCTCAGGAACTGGACTTGGTTGTGTCCTTATGCAAGACCACCGAGTGATTGCATATGCATCACGGGCACTTAGAGTTCATGAACAAAACTATCCTACACATGACCTCGAACTAGCAGCTGTCATCCATGCCTTAAAAATTTGGAGACATCATCTAATGGGTGCAAAATGTCATATCTATACTGACCACAAAAGCCTCAAATATATCTTCACACAAGCAGATTTGAATATGAGGCAAAGATGCTGGTTAGAACTGATCAAGGATTATGATTTAGAGGTACATTATCATCCAGACAAAGCCAATGTCATTGTGGATGCCCTCAGTCGCAAAGCACATTGTTCTTGCTTATCTATTGAGGCTTTCAACGAAACTCTTTGTTGGGAAATGGGAAAACTTAATCTAGAGATTATTTCCCAAGGTGACTTGCACCATCTCTCAGTTGAAGCCACACTTAGGGATGACATTGTTCTAGCCCAGCAGCGCAGTAAAGGAGTTAGAACCATTAAGCAAGAGATGACACAAGGAGAAAAAAAATATAAATGTTTCCGAGTGGATCCAGAAGGAGTTTTATGGTTCAACGAACGTATTGTCGTACCTAAGGATCATAAACTCCGTAAACAGATAATGGACGAAGCCCATCTATCCAAATTTTCTATACACCCTGGCAGTACAAAGATGTACTAGGATCTGAAATAGAACTTTTGGTGGACTCGTATGAAACGCGAAATCGCCAAATATGTCTCAGAGTGTGATATCTGCCAAAGAGTCAAAGCCAGTCATCTGAAAACTGCTGGTATTCTTCAACCTCTACCCATTCCCTCTTGGAAATGGGAAGATATTAGTATGGATTTTATTGACATGACTCTATTTGGGTAATCGTTGATCGATTAACCAAAACTGCACATTTCCTTCCGGTACATACTACATGTAATGCTAAGAAGTATGCTGAGATTTACTTGGATCAAATTGTTCGTCTTCATGGCATACCCAAAACGATCATTTCTGATCGCGGAGCACAATTTGTCGCTCGATTCTGGGAGCAACTCCAAGATGCTCTTGGGACTAAGTTAATTCGCAGCTCAGCATATCATCCTCAGATAGATGGACAAACCGAAAGGGTAAATCAAATTTTGGAAGATATGCTCCGAGCCTGTGTCTTTCAGTACGACAAGAATTGGGACAAATGCTTGTCATTGGCAGAATTCTCTTACAATAATAGCTATCAAACTAGTCTAAGATGGCCCCATTTGAAGCATTGTACGGTCGCCGTTGCAGAACTCCTTTGAGTTGGTCACAAATCGGCGAGCGTAGAATCTTTGGACCAGATCTTGTCAATGAGGCAGAAGAGAAAGTAAGAATTATACAGATGAATCTGAAAGCAGCCCAATCTCGACAAAAAAGCTACGCTGATATACGGAGGAAACCTTTACAGTTTAAATTGGAGACTTCGTATATCTTCGAGTCTCTCCTACCCGAGGTGTTCAAAGGTTCGGTGTAAAAGGGAAACTTGCTCCTCGATATATCGGGCCCTTTGAAATCCTTGAGGTCTGTGGACCTGTAGCTTACCATCTTCAACTTCCTTCTCAGTTAGCGGCCATCCATAATATCTTTCATGTGTCCCAACTCAGAAAGTGTGTTAAACTTCCTACCGAACTCATCGATTCCCAAGCTATCGAAATCGAATCTGATTTGACCTATACAGAACATCCACTCAGAGTGCTAGATACCAAAGAAAGGAGTACTAGAAGGGAAACCATTAGGATGTACAAGATTCAGTGGAACCATCACACAGAAGAAGAAGCAACATGGGAAACTGAGTCTTATCTTCAGCATAATTTCCCAGACTTTTTCCAAGCCAATCTCTGACATTGATCATCTAACTTCTTCTATCCTAGAATCTTGGGATGAGATTCTTTTTAGGGGGGAAGGCTGTGACATCCAGGTGCTTAGAAAATAGGGACACTAATCCTGCATTACACTTTGAACTATGTGTTTTGATACAGGTTGGGCCTCTAGGAGGTATCTGTCGAATTGCTCCTCGGTGCAGTCCGCCGCCATGCCTTGAGCAAATATCTCCAGCTTCGCGCTCGGCAGGAAGGACTTCACGATTGCGAAGGCATTGTTGACGCACGTGACAGGTGCCTTGGAAAGGAACTTCATCACTTTCTTTGGGGCCTCACGGAGACGCTCTAGCAGGGGCCGGGGGTTCGCTTCACCTTCTTCTGGGGGGTCCACCACGTCCACCAGCTCCCGGGCAGCCCCCCTGATGCTCTCGAGTTCTTCACCCAGCGTCTTGATTCGCTGAAGGCTATCGATGAACTGTTGCTCAGTGTCGCCGATCACCTTCTGTAGCCTCTCGACGTCATCTGTACGGCGATAGAGCAGGTTCTTCACGTCAGTAAGTAGCTCTTCTTTACTAATTAAATTTCTCCTAAGCTCTGTGGTGGAAAGCTTTTCAGAACCCAGGGTGAGTCATACAGAGCAAAATACCCGAGGGAAGCAACGGTTTACCTTGGTGCGCCTTCTTTTGCGCCCTGAGCTGCTCCTTATGCGCCTCGAGCTCCTTCTTCTGTTCCTCAAGTTGTTGCTGGAGCTCGGCGTTGACTTTCTCAAGATGTACATTCTCCGTCTTCTCATCGTCAAGGCGCTTCCTCAGGGCATCGAGTTCCTTACGGTCGCGGGCAAGGGTCTTCAATTCCTCTGCCTGCCTCCGGGAGCGGGCGATCACACTCTGCATAAAAAGGGAAAAGCCAGATTAGCAACCCGACTCAGCCACTGTCAGAAAATGCTCTCAGGTCTTACCATGGTAAAGTCATGCGCCTTCTTGAGGATATCGACATTGTCATCCGTCAGTAGCAGGTCGTCTGCCATGTCAGTGGCAACGGCTTCCTGACTACCCGATCCGGCCAGCAGCAGCTCATCGGGTCCCCCGGAGGTTCCCACGGCTTCTTCAGTAGTCAGCTGCTAGGCACCTGCAATCACAAATGTTCTCAGCATACAGCATGCGGATCCCGGTAGCTAGCCGGGGCGGTCAGACACTCACCTGCGCCATCTGTTGGAGTGGCGCCAGGGGCCTCGACCTGTTTCTCGCCACCGGCCCCGGCCTCGACTTGTTGGAGCTCGGGAGGCGGCAGGTCGGGCAGCGCGGTATCGGCCCCGGGGGCTGGCTCCGTGGGCGTCGACCCTTCGGGGGCCGTTGCCTTGGGGGCTGACGCAGTGGCGACTGGCCCAGCACTTGATGATTCCTCCCGGGTCGAGGACCCGGGGGCTGGGGCAGGCGAAGTTGGCGTCAGCTGGAGGTCCGCGGCACTTGCAGCACTAATGAAGTCGAAGTTAGGGAACACATAAGCCGAAAGATCAAGTCATTTGCAGTGCAACAAGAGGCAGACTTACAGTACTGATTTTTTCTTAATGGCTCTCTTCATCCGCACGGCCTGACGCGGCGTCTCCGTTGCCGGCGGCGGGGTTTCATCGGCTTGTGGCGCGGTCCCTGCCACGGCGATGGTGACAGCGGCGGCGGTCACCGGGCTCACCCTTCCTTCTTCGGGCTCGGCCCGAGCGGAGGATGCGGAAGGACTACAGGTGGATGTTATAAGTACAACTCAGCATCAAGGTAACACATTACAACAAACAAGTAGGCTCTTACCCGGTGGATTCGAGTTCCTGCGCCTTGCGCTTGCGCACCAGTCGATGGCCTTGCGGCACCGGCGGCAAAGCGCCGGTCAACTCCACGCTCTATTCGGAGGAGTTGTCCTGACGTGTTTTTCCTTCGGCTCCTTCTCCCGCCTGTGAGCTCACGCCTTCGGTGGACTCGCTGCTGTGTTGAGCTGCAGCAAGGCGAGCCCTCTTGGCTTTAGCGGCAGCAGAGGGGAGGAGGTGGTCCGGTCGGGGGATGTCAGGTCGAGGCGGGTAGCTGCGGTACACCTCCGTGTGTCCCTGCAGAGAGTTCTTCAGTTACGTAACGAAGCAAAAGCGGTTATCTTCAGCAAAAAGAAGTCGAATACTTACTGGTTTGGGCGGATTTCGTGCAGAAAACAATGTGGGCACGTATGGCACGGCCTCCACGTCTAGTAGCACCCGCTGAACTCGCTGGAGCGCGACTTCATCTAGCAAATCCTCTGCGCACATGCGAGAAGGATCAGCGGGGCCTGTGTACTCGAGTCCCAGGTGATGGCGCTGCTGGATGGGTTAGACGCGATGCTTGTAAAATGCGAACATGATGGAGGCGCCGGTCACTCCCTTCTTCTTCTGTGCCTCAATGACGTCCAGCAGCTCTTAGACTTGGTCCATCTCCCCGCCGGAGGGTTCAAGGTTCCGTTCTCCCCTGATTACAGGTGGTCTGTTCGACTTCGTCGGCAGATGGGGAGCATGGTTTTCGATGTAAAACCAATGGTTTTTCCATCCAGGAAGGTTGGAGGGGAATTTGTAGGTGAGATATTTGTCGCCGGCCCGCTGACGCAGTTGGATGCCGGCGCCCCCCACAACGGAAAGGTTCTTGGAGGTGGGCTGTGGTTTGATACGGAAGAGGAAGCGGAAAAGATCCCAATGGGGTTCGATTCATAGAAAAGCCTCGCAGTAATAGATGAAAATTGAAATGTGGCAAATAGAATTTGGGTTGAGATGGTGAAGCTCAAGCCCGTAGTAATACAGAAGGCCTCGGAAGAAGGAACAAGAGGGGAGGGCCAATCCCCGTTCGGCAAAATGGAGAAATGTGACGATTTCGTTAACATTTTCCATGGGAAAAGGTTCGCGGTAAGAGGGGCGCCAATTGACAAGGGTCTTTTCTTGCAGCAACCCCTCGGAAACTAGGTTCTTAAGGTGGTTGAGGGAGCACTTACTGTGTGACCACTCTGCGGTTGAAGGCTGCGCCTCCTCCATCTTCTTCTCTTTGATCTCTGCTTTCTTGGGCGCCATCTCCGATTCGCTGGCCACGAGATGCTCGGGGGCTGCGGGGAGAGTGGCGGGGAGGTTGGAGCGGGAGGATCTCCTTGGGGGGATGGCGGCGGCGCTTGGCTCAGATTGGGGATTTTGGTGGCTTTTAGCGGAATGCGGATTGAAAGCGCGGTTTTTTCACTACTATTGTTGCGGGGTTAAATAACTAGCGGAGTGGGGAAAAGTTACTGTTCCGAAGTTCAGGAGTCACTTCCGAGAATATTCCGAAGTCGAGGGGTCATTTGGTGGATCGTTTGGATTAAATATTGGATTAACCATTTTTTCAGGTTTAGTTAGCCCGAAAAAAGGGGTTTTTCAAATTAATAATCTAATACCCATCATCTGTACCATCATTTTGGTAATTTTGCAAATTATCATTTTTTACCTGCATGCCACGGTTGTTGGATCCTTATCTCCAAATTTTGTGGGATTTGGATTCAAGGCTCGGGGGCTGCGGGATACGTGGCATCGACTACTTATTTTTCAAATTTTTTGAATGATCAGCAGGATTGCAGATTAACGGGACCCTCAGCCTGATTCCCTGATTCAACCTAAGGCTCGGGGGCTACTCCATATGGAGTGCGATTTTTCAATCGCACACCATAGTAGAAATAAAATTCGGGGCATGAGCACCTCATAGCTTCGATGCAGCCAAGAAGGTACTCGAAGAAGGTTTTCAAGTTGAAGCTCCAGAAGAAGTCGAAGACTGCTTCGAAAGTACTCAATAAGCCTGCAGTACTCAGCTACGAAGAGCTCGGGGGCTTGTCAGACCCGGGGCCACCGGGCTGGGGACATAATGTAGTTTAAAGAGGTATAAGAGATTAAGTCTGTCTTATCTCTTATTCATTTTGTTTATCTCTTGTTTATCCCGTTTAAATAGGAGATAGAGCTAACCAACACGGAGGGGATCTACTCGAAGATATGTTCTGGTATGATCCCTCAGCGGAGGTTGGTTAGCATCGTTGTAACTCTGGCCTCTCGGATATATAAGGGAGGTCAGGGACCCCTCTCAAAACAGAAGATCATTAGGTCATTCTACACCAAAGGCAATACAAACCACCATACAGGACGTAGGGTGTTACGCATCTTGCGGCCCGAACCTGTCTAAGCTTTGTGTTCCTTGCACCTTCGAGTTCCTGATCTCGGCGTCCTTAAACCCAAAACTTACCACCTTGGGTATATCCCACGGTGGGCAGCCGGTTAAACACCGACACACTAGGTTTTGGTACTGTATACGTATGCTTATTTGTATGCTTGCTAAGGAGTATGTGGGTAGTATAAAAGGCTAGGGGTATATCTGTAATTTCTATAAAATATAGGCTCTTAAGTGTTACTTGAGTTCAATAGAAGGTAGCACTAGAACCTAGGAGAAAAATCATGCTAAGTTTTTAATTTTTATCTTTATAGTGGGAAAAGTGAAGAAGGGAGGTTAAATCCTAAGAACAATGGGTTTGTGGTAGAAAGGTAGGGATCTATGTGTAATTAGAACAAAAACTATAGGGTTTTTATGTAAAGTAAATGCTGTATAAAAGTAACTTGTGTGTTTACTTGAGGACTAATGTGTAAGAATGCAAGTCATCATGACCTCCTTGAAATTTTGCAAATATGTTCAAAATTTGATCAAATTCACCTTGGTAAGGACCAAGGTAATTCAAATTTTACCTTTATGCAAAACCTATCTTGTAAAGCTACAAAATTTGAGCTTTTGAACTTGAGCCCTAAAGCATTTTTGTAGAGTTTGAAAAACTCTACAACTTTGATTTTGAGCACTCTTTCATTTGAGCTTTAAATCAATGGGGATTTTCACTTTACAGAGAGGCCCTTAGATCTTTTATATTTACACTTAAGTCCTTGACCGTTTTCCCTCTCATCTCCTTCCTCTGAGCTCTTCTGCTCCCCTGCTCTGCTCTACCGCCGATGCAGTGCATTCCCCCGGCCGCCACCGTGCAGAGCGCCGCCTCCACCTCCTGCTCGCCCTCTCCACGCGTCGCTCGGCCCTCCCTCCGGGTGCCCGCTTTCCCCTCGCTGGCCATCCCTTGTTTCTCCACGTCGGCAGACACCTCCCCCGCATGACCGCCACGCACCTCCGGCGAGCTCCCATCACCACCCTTCAATTCCTCTTCAATTGCTTGTGCCCCGAGCTGTGTGACGCCATCCACTACCCATCCCTTCACTTCTCAGGCCACCCTCGCTTCTACCCTCGCTGGATTTTGGCTCTTCTTTTCGGTTCCGAGTGCCGCCGTCCATCGGCTCCGGTGGGCAGCCTCCTCCCGACTCCTTGGGTCTGTTTTGGGTGGTTTAGGGGGACAAGGGAAGGTGATAGATCGTAGCAGAGGAAGAATAGCGCCTGCTCCATGTCTTGAACGGCCGGAATGCGCGCCACCACCATGGCCGAGCCGCGGCCATGGGGCGCCGTCGTCGAGCCGCGGGCTCCGGCCGTCTCGAGTCTTGGCTAGGGTTGTGGCTCGCTCAGGGAGCGTTGGTGATGCTCCTTGGCCGCCCAATTCAGTGCCCCGCGGCCCTAGCGTCGCCGGCCACCGTGGCCGAGCCGGGTCTTGCCGCCGGCCGTGGCGTTCGAGGTCCGCTGGGGGATTAGAGTAAGGGTGGGGAAGAGGGGATGCTCCGTGCTGATCTGCGCGTGAGGAACGCCGTGCAGCCAGGGTCGGTTGGGCACAGGATCACCGGCGGGAGCAGGTCACCGCGCTGCCCCGGCGCCCGGCCTATGGCCGTGAGCAGAAGAAGGGGGAAAGGGGGAAGAAGCAGGCAGTCCCACCTGTAAGGGGAGGTCAGAGAGGGAGGGGTGGATTTGTGAAAGGGGAGAAGTTGCTAAGGGGTTTTCTGCAAAGAGCTTTTGTTTGATTTCTTTTCTTTGGATGAAATATGTTTAATTCCGTATAAATTGTAGAAAAATGCAAAAATTGCAAAACTAGTTTCGTTGGAAACTAGATTTTCAGCCCTATAACTTTGGTTAGTAAAGTTTAGGGTGAAAGTAAATGCTTTTATGTCTTTTTCAAATCTAAAATTAAAGAGTATTCTTGTGTATAACTTATACACCTTAACTTTGTTACTTATGATTTTCGGGATATAATTGCTTTGAGTCTTATGTAGTCTTATGTTAAGGTTTTACACTTAACTTTGTTTAATAATATAAAGTTCTTTTAAGTTTGAACATTTCAAATTTTGAAATGTTTTAAGATTAGTCAAGCATACTCTTTAAACCTAATTGGTTAAGATCTTTTTACCATACTCTAATGTGTTGATGTTTAGTGTATAATTAGAATTACAAAATCTTATGATCCTTTTTGCCTCAGTGTGATTTTAAACTTGAAATTGAAATTCAAATGCAAATGTTATGATTCCTGTTGACAATAAATTCAGTATTATGATCATGACTTGTTTATAAGTAGTAATTCAAGTCTAAACCCCTATGTTTCATGAACTCTTGTGTGTTGACTTGTTTAGCTTGCAACTTTGTTGTATCATAAGATCCTAAGTATAAATTTCATCTCATTTATTTTACTGCATATCTTATAGAATCAACAACGCTTGACGACGGAGATTACGAATTGATCTTACGACAAGACCAAGGGTTTTCTGAAGACCCAACACAAGCCGTCGAGGAACTAATTGAAGCCCCGAACCAAAGTTCGGAAGTCTCTGACACTCCTGTTCCCAACCCCGCTCAAGAAGGCAAGCCCCGATGCACATCCCAGTATTTCAAACTACTACAATTTCATTATTATGATATATATCTTGCATTACGTCTAGGAGTTGAAATGAAACCCTAGTTGCAAAAGAACTTAGGAATCCATTGTATTGTACCCGAGTCCTTATCGCTTAGATGCTCTGCTAAATAGGACCGGTAAAAGTCGGGTGATTTCCTGTCACTCGCGCGATATAGGAGTTGCTTGTTTACAATCCTGCAACCACTATAAGGATAATCGACAGGGTCATATGCTGTATCATGACCTGGAGATTTACCCTATCTGTTTTGACAAAAGTGGTTATGGTCGAAATGTGTGGTAGTGGTGGCTAAGCGTTTGAAAGTACTAGCCACATGCCGCGAAATATGGTAAGCGGTAAGCCTAGTACCCGAATGGCCCGGCAAATGGACTTGTCTCCACCACTCGACTTTTATTTTATGTTTACACGCACCGACGTGTGGGAGTACGTTCTGCATGGCAGACAGGAATACGAGTTTTGTAGTTGCGCTACAGACGTATGTCCTGCACAATTGGTGTGCGTACGGTCCTACAGTCGCTTGTGGTGGCCCTGATCCATAACCCGGAATATGAGGGAAATGGTTGCTTTGGAACGATCTTTGATGTTCCAAGCGTGTGTGTTAGATTTACCTTGCAAGGTTGAATTTCGATTCAAGAATCGTCCGCCTCTCACGATGATTGAGACTGCTTATCCCTTCTGCCACATCGAGTAAAAAGTGTAACTATTATTGGAATAAATTTTGATGAATGAGAATATCTATCTTGCTTGCTTAGTATAGGTGCTTATCTAGAATGGCTAATCAAGTTAGAATCTGAAGGCTAAAACTTGAAAGTAGATTATATTCTTAGTTGCTTTTCCGCTAAAAATAACTCCGAACCTCTATAATGCCTTCATGAGTCTAGTTACGAGCTAAAGTATACCCAAACTAGGGTAAGCCTTGCTGAGTATTAGAATACTCAGCCTTGCTAGTATTTGTTTCAGGTATAACTTTCGAGAACCCCATGGACAACCCTGCATGGCCAACGTCAGTTCCTTTTGGCTGGTCCGTGGAATGGGACCCGTCCCCGGCTGGCAGTGACCCTCCTGAGTGACACCAGGCCTTGGGCTGAGCATGGTATCCGCTTTCGCGGCGTGTGTAGTCGCGTAATTTTTTCTTTCCGCTGTGAGTTTGGACAAGCTGTTCTGCTTGTCAGTTTGAACACTGTTTGTATAAGTTTACTTAAGCTTAACCCTGGTTTGTAATAAGGTTCGATTATTTGTAAATTAAAGTTTGATGAGCTGTTCTATGAATGTAAACTCGCCTTCGTGCGAGGTAAACCTGCTTCAATCCTGTTGAACTGTGGTTGTATCGGGCGGAGACCCGACAGACCAATGGATTGTTCCGTTTGAAGTGCGTTGAATTAATGAGAGTTGCATAGCGATTATTAACGCTCTTGAGCCGGAATAATTCAGGTGGTTCTGCCACAGGAAGGATACCCTGTTTGTGTTGATGAAATTGGTTAAGGTCGCAGTGTGTGGTAGTAGCAGTTAAGCGTTTGAAAGTACTAGCCACATGCTGTGAAATATGTTAAGCGGTAAGCCTAGTAACCAATCGGCCTGGGAAGTGGACTCGTCCCCCACCACTCGACTTTTATGTTTACATGCACGGACATGTGGGAGTATGTTCTGCAGAGCAGATGGGAATACGGTCATACAGTCGCGTTGTAGACGTATGTTCTGCACATTGGATGTGCGTATTGCAACACCCTATGGTAATTCCTTGAATTTTAATGAATTTATTTGGGCTTAAATAAATTTTCCAGGGTTTTCCCTAATTTATCTCGCATTTAAAGTAATTTTATAACACGAGGAAATAAAATTTATCATAGGATTAAAGTGTTTGTGCATTCATGCCGCAGCATTGTTTTATTTGTGTTGAGGTTATAGGTTTGAATTCAAATTGTATTTTGAATTCAGTTGGATTGTTTGAATAATTAGAGTATAGAAAAGGAAAAGCAAAGAAGAAGTAAAGGAAATAGAGCCCAGCAGCCCAACTCCCTCTCCCTCTCGGGCCCCTTTCCCCTCCTCTCCCCGCGTGGGCCTCACCCCGGCCCAGTTTTCCAGCCCCACGCCTCTCCCTCTCTCTCTTTTTCCCTCCACGGCCCAGCCCGAGCCAGCCCTTCTCTCCTTACGCGAGCAGCTACTCACGGCCGCTCTCCCCTCTCTCTCCCTCTGCCCGACCGGTCCCACCGGTCAGGCGTTTCTTCCCCCTTTCCTCGCGCCGCCTCTGTTTTCTCCTCTCGCCGGTCCGGCCGTTCTGCCGCTGACCGAGGGCCGCCCCGCCGCACCCTGGGCTTCTCTCTCTCGCGCTCGCATGGCCCCACCGGCCAACACCCAAGCCTTCTTTCCCCTTCTAGAAGCTCGCCCGCGCCTGGGTGAGGCCGAGTCGCAACGAACCGCGGAAGGTACGGGATCCGTTGCCAACGACCCGCACGTCAAGGCCCCTTCACCCCTTTTTCTTGCCCACGTCCGTTCTCTCGTGTCTCGCCCAGCCGCCACTGCTCATTCCAATTTTCCCCGTGACCTGGAGCTCGCCGAATTTGAGCCCGAACCATTGCCGCCGGTGAGTCACCTCCGAGCAATTGCCGGCCACCGGTGTTCCCCCGAGCCGTGCTGACCTCCCCACCCCCTTCGCAGGAACCTACCGGAGCGATTCCCGCCATCCAGAGGGCCTGGCCACCCGGCATCATCCTCCTCCGCGGGAGCCCGACCCCTCCACCACCGGTCGTCGTCGTCATCCCTCCTCCGTCGCACTGCCGGCCTCCACGTTCCATCCGAAGGCTGATAGGCGCGCGTACCGGTTCGGGGTAGGAAGGAGTTAGAGCCGTCCGATTCAAGATCTGCGACGGGGATTAGATCCGTTTAAGTTGGATGCCGTCCGTTGGATCCAGATCCGAGGGACCCAGATCGCGCGTACCCCTTCGCTGTTAGGATCTAATCTGGGCTGTAGATGTTCGATCCGGTGGCCCAGATTAAAACGTACCGGTTCAGCCCGTCAGTTTTGCTAAAGAGTCCCTATCCTTTTGAGGAAACAACCCGCAGTCCACCTGTAGTTCAAAATTAATTACGATCGGGTCCTTTTCTTCCCGTTTGACCCCCTGAGCTTCCTGGAATTTGTGGCCGCGGTCCATGTCTAGGGTTTTCACGCGCTAGCCCCTATATCTACCCTTTAATTACGTTTAGGTCCCCAGTTTTCGCACAGAACCCCCTGGAGGTCCTGTTTTCTTACAGAAAAGCCCCTGGATCTTGTTTCAAGCGTAGTTTTCGCGTTTTAGCTCCGTTTTAGGTGTTCTTTATATCCACGCGATCGTTGTAATGAGTAGAATAGTTCTAGGCCAGTTTTGTGTGCTGTTCTATTGTATTGGTGTACTGTTTCTTATATTTTTCTATGGTTTGCATGTGTGTGCATGTGTGGCCCATGTATTGCTGTTACGATCGTGAGTAGACGTCGAGCCACCGGAGCAGTACCGGAGCAGTACCATCTTCCGAGCAGTTCGAGCAGCAGCCGGGAGAGTACGAGGAAGGCAAGTATAACATGAACCTCCTATCACTTTTTAATACAATTTCATACTGCATTTTAATACTTTACGCCTATAAGGACTTTCCTAGCCACTTTATATCCTTATATAACCTTCGGGTTGCATTTTGGTTAGTTGTGCTAGGTTGCTGCGCTATAACATATCTTGGTCCTTTTTAATTAATTTGATTAATGGTCTTATGCAACTTAATTCTGGTGCCGACCCTCTGTGCTGTGTGCTTGAGTGGTTTGTGCGTCTTTAAAAGATGTTTTTATTAGAAACAAGGTTTAGGGGGCCAGCACGGTGCTTAGTGCTTGGTTGGCCACTCTCCATAAGGACCGGTTCATAGAGCGACAACCTGGGACAACCGCGCAACCACAAGACTGGAATGGGACGGTCTTGACTTACTAATTAGGTCATTTTGGTTTGGGAGTAACTTACCTGCGTGGGCAAGAGGGGTGGTAAGCTTCAATGGTCCCTGCTCCTCCGGCTTGGTCTGTGCTGTGTGTCTTGTACCCCCGGAGGTGGGCCCCATCGTCGCTAATCCAGAAACCTTAGCGGTTACACCTTACCAATGTGATCCTTTGTAACGGTCTCGTAGTGTGCTTGCTAGCCATCACACCTAACTAAGTTATATGAACAACTAGCGTAGCTCACGACTTGTGGGTAAAGTTGTGCAACCTCACGAGAGTGTAAAACTGATATATCAGCTGTGCTCACAGTCATGAGCGGCCCAGATCCTCCTTTTGATTAGTGGGGTTATCAACCTTTGATTAGGGAGATTCCCCGGGGTGGTTTTGGTTTGGATGGTTCTCAGTAGTTCTTAATTAATACTGATTAATTTATTATGCAATTGGGTTTATGGTAATTCATCTACTAGTAGTAACTAGCTTTAATAAAATTTGCCAAGACTAAAAGCTAATGCAGTTGAGTCAGCTAGCCTAGAGCCTCATACTCGTGTTATACTTGTTGAGTACTAGTTTGTACTCACACTTGCCTCTCTACTTTCCTGTTCTATTTCGGATATCTTCGACTGCTGCTCAGTGCCCGGCAACGTGGAGGACTACGTCAGCGGCTTCGACGACTTCTAGGCGTTTGTCTCCCAGTCGACGTCCCTGTGGCGCCCAGCTCTTCATGTATTCATTTTACGCTTCCGCATTCCTTGAACTGATTCTTGATTCAGTTGTAATAAAGATATTCATTTTATAATTTATACGCTTTTATTCATGACATGTGTTGTGATATCTTGATAATCTGTTCTATATATGCGTGACTTGACCCTGGCGCATATATGATTGCTCGATTTATGTTCTTATAAATCGGGTGTGACAGATTGGTATCAGAGCCGTGTCGACTGTAGGACGAAGCCTAGATAGAACTGGTCGAGTTTAGGACTTCTTTTCGCTTGCCTTGCTTCCGCAAATCTTCAACCATTATTTTTCTGCTTCTATTCCTTGAGTCTTAAGCCCTCGATTTGCTATCTCTCTCCTGTCCTTTCTGAGCAATAGCTTGAGTCTCCATAGACGTTGGCTGGAGTGTCTAACCCTATAAGCTACAAGTCTAAGCTGTCCCAATGAAAATCCGCTAGAACGGGTGTGTTAGTCGAGTGGTGTGATAAACTCGACTAAGTTGTGGATATTGAATGTTTGTTATTGTGCAAATGTTTGATTTGGATTTTTGGTTGATTGCATAGGTTAGAAGTAAATCTCTTGATGCAAATCGATCTTAACGCAAACTTGAATTGAGTAACAAAAATTGAGATAGATCGTGGGAGGGGTAAAACAGTATATTCCTTTCTCCCTATTTTATCCTGACAGAGTTTTCCTTCCCGAAGTTATACCCTATCTGTCTCTTATAAGTTTCGTTTGTCGCAATCAGATGGTGAACACCAGGCGCACCGGTTTCGGTTCTGACCAGCAGGAGCAGAACAACCAGAGTACTGGTCAGCCGCTACCGATGCCGCCACCACTGACCCCGGAGCAGTTGTTCCAGCTCCAGATGCAGATGATGGCGATCCTGAACAACACCGTCCAGGCTCTGCAGCACATCCACGCCCAGCCACCACCCCCACCGCCACCTCAGCCCCGCGACAGGCGTGCGGATTTCCTGAGAGGTCACCCTCCGACCTTTTCACACGCCACGGACCCACTCCAGGCGGACGACTGGCTTCGTTCGGTAGAGCGCCATCTGGTTGTTGCGCAGTGCGACGACCGGGAGAGGGTTCTGTACGCAGTAGGGCAGCTGCGAGGCTCCGCTCTCGACTGGTGGGAGTCCTACCCGGCTCAGGACCGTGACTCTCTCACCTGGGTCCAGTTCCGTGAGCGCTTCAGGAGCCACCATATTCCTGAGGGCATCATGAAGATGAAGCAGAAGGAGTTCCGTGCCCTTAAGCAGGTAAAATTTGAATGGAATTCTCTGCAATTTCTTTGAGCTTGATCTATCCTTGATTCCCTTCGTAAGCCTGACGCATTGAGCGATTTCTATCCTTGTTATCTGTGTTGTCATTTCAGGGATCTATGACGGTGACGGAGTACCGTGACCGTTTCCTTCAGCTGGCCCGTTATGCCCCTGCTGACGTCGCTCGTGATAGCGATAAGCAGGAGTACTTCAAGGAGGGACTGGATGATCACATCCAGTATGCGCTGCTGAACCACCGCTTCGACAACTTCAACCAGCTGGTTGATGCTGCCCTCAACACCGAGCGTAAGCGTCGGGAGATTGAGGATAAGAAAAGGAAGATGGCTCCATCCTCTTCGGGCAGCAACACTTGTCCCCGCTATCAGCATCCGCAGCAGCAGCAGCAGAGGCCGCCCCAGCAGTACCAGCAGCGGCAGCAGTTCCCGCCTCGTCCTCAGCAGCAGCAGCAGGCGGGACAGGGTCAGAGGCTTCCAGTGCCTCCGGCTCCACAGGCTCCGAGGCAGGGAGCGCCCACTCCTCCTCCTGGGCAGCAGGCTCCTGCACTCCCTCGAGTGTGCTTCCACTGCGGCGAGCCAGGGCACTACGCCAACGCCTGCCCTCGGAAGGCGCAGGCAGGACAGCAGGGACGTGCAGCACCGCCCAAGGCCCCAGCTCAGGGCAGGGTGAACCACGTGACGGCCGAGTCAGCGGCCGAGGCTCCTAACGTGGTTATTGGTACGTTCATGGTCAACACCCATCCTGCTATAGTGCTTTTTGATACTGGTGCTACACATTCTTTCATCACCCAGTATTTTGTTGAGCGTCATGGCATTCCTACTAGCACATTAAAGAGGTGCATGTTAGTATCTTCACCGGGAGGGCAGTTGAGGTCTCATGTCTGCTGTCCCAGAGTCAGTGTGGCCATAAGGGGGGTAGATTTCAGTGCAAATCTGATGGTGCTAGACACCAAGGGCATTGATGTGATCCTCGGGATGGAGACTCTTGCTAAGTGGGGAGTTCGGATAGATTGTGCTCAGAGGACTGTTCTTCTGTCAGCACCGGATGGTCAGGAGGTTACTGTTGGAGCTACAGAGCCTTCTGGATTTCTTCATCAGATGGAGGTTAGACCCACGGATGGTATTCGCGTGGTGTCCGAATTCCCAGATGTCTTTCCGGATGATTTGCCAGGTATGCCGCCTGATCGCGACATTGAGTTTTCTATTGATCTCTTGCCTGGCACAGCTCCTATTGCTAAGCGGCCCTATCGTATGGCTCCCGTTGAGCATGAGGAAGTTAAGAAGACCATCGACGAGTTGCTAGCCAAGGGCTATATCCGTCGCAGTTTCTCTCCTTGGGCGTTTCCTGTATTGCTTGTAGAGAAGAAGGATGGCACGAAGAGGATGTGCGTCGATTATCGGGATCTGAATGCAGTCACCATCAAGAACAAGCATCCATTGCCCCGTATTGAGGATCTTTTCGATCAGCTTCAGGGTGCTTGTGTATTCTCGAAGATTGATCTGCGTTCGGGTTATCATCAGCTGAAGATTCGTCCTGAGGATATCCAGAAGACGGCATTCACCTGCAAGTATGGGCTATACGAGTATACGGTCATGTCCTTTGGCTTGACTAATGCTCCGGCTTTCTTCATGCATCTGATGAACAAGGTTTTCATGGATTATCTAGACACCTTTGTGGTGATATTCATTGATGATATCCTGATATATTCCAAGTCAGAAGCAGAGCATGAGAAGCATCTGAGGCTTGTGTTGCAGAGGCTCAGAGAGCACAAGCTGTATGCCAAGCTCAGCAAGTGCGAGTTCTGGATTGACGAGGTCCCGTTCCTCGGTCATGTTATCTCCAAGGGAGGTATTGCTGTGGACCCCGGAAAGGTGAAGGATGTGCTTGACTGGGTTGTTCCACAGACAGTGAAGGAAGTCCGCTCTTTTCTGGGCTTAGCTGGATATTATCGGAGGTTCATTGAGAATTTCTCCAAGATTGCGAAGCCTTTGACTTCCTTGCTAGAGAAGGGTGTGGATTTCTGTTGGACTGATGAGCGTCAGAGTGCCTTCGAGGAGCTGAAGAAGAGGTTGACTACGGCGCCAGTCCTTACTCTGCCAGACCAGAGCAAGAGGTTCACAGTGTATTGTGATGCTTCGAGGGATGGTCTTGGTTGCGTCCTGATGCAGGAAGGCAGAGTGATAGCTTATGCCTCGCGGCAGTTGCGCCGGCACGAGCTGAATTATCCCACTCATGATCTGGAGTTAGCCGCAGTTGTGCATGCTCTGAAGATATGGAGGCATTACTTGTTTGGACAGAGGTGTGATATTTACACCGATCACAAGAGCCTCAAGTACATTTTCACCCAGAGTGAGCTGAATATGCGGCAGAGGAGATGGCTAGAATTGGTCAAGGATTATGACCTGGAGATTCACTATCACCCGGGTAAGGCCAATGTTGTAGCAGATGCTTTGAGCAGGAAGAGCTATGTTAACATGGCCGTGGCTTTTCAGATGCCTCGCGAGTTATGCGAGGAGTTTGAGCAGTTGAGTCTGGGTTTCTTGCATCACACCTCGGGTACATCGTTCGAGGCAGAACCCACTCTAGAGGCAGAGATCAGGCAGCATCAGAAGGGTGATAAGAAGCTGCAGGAGATCCGTGAATTGCTCAAGATTGGCAAGGCGCCGCATTTCAGAGAGGATGATCAGGGTACCTAGTGGTACAAGGGTCGTATATGTGTGCCGGATGTGAATGACCTCAGAAAGTTGATTCTGAGTGAGGCTCATGATACAGCGTATTCTATCCATCCTGGCAGCACGAAGATGTATTAGGATCTGAAGGAACGATTCTGGTGGTGTGGAATGAAGCGTTCTGTTGCGGAGTACGTGGCTATCTGTGATACTTGTCAGCGTGTCAAGGCAGAGCATCAGAGGCCAGTAGGGTTATTGCAGCCATTGAAGATTCCAGAGTGGAAGTGGGAGGAGATCACCATGGACTTCATTGTTGGCTTGCCTCGTACTCAGAAAGGGTACAACTCCAAATGGGTAGTAGTGGATCGGTTGACGAAGGTTGCTCACTTCATTCCGGTGAACACTACCTACTCCGGTGCTAGACTTGCAGAGTTGTACATCTCCAGGATTGTCTGTCTGCATGGTGTTCCTAAGAAGATCATATCTGACCGAGGATCTCAGTTCACTTCACGGTTCTGGGAGCAGTTGCATGATTCGTTGGATACGAAGCTGCGTTTCAGCACTGCTTATCATCCTCAGACAGATGGGCAGACAGAGAGAACCAACCAAGTGTTGGAGGATATGCTTCGAGCCTGTGCTATTCAATATGGTACCAGCTGGGATAAATGCCTGCCGTATGCAGAGTTTTCATATAACAACAGCTATCAGGCCAGTCTGAAGAAATCTCCTTTCGAGGCCCTGTATGGTTGGAAGTGCAGGACTCCACTGTATTGGGATCAGATTGGCGAGAGGCAGGTGTTTGGTCCGGATATTGTTGAAGAGGCAGAGCAGTTGGTACAGCAGGTGCGAGAGAACCTGAGGGTCGCTCAAACTCGTCAGAAGAGCTACGCGGATGTTCGTCGTCGAGATTTGACCTTCACAGTGGGTGATCATGTATACCTGAAGGTCTCGCCGATGAGAGGAATCCGCAGGTTTAATGTGAGAGGGAAGCTAGCCCCTCGATACATTGGTCCGTTCAGGGTGTTGGAACGGAAAGGTGAGGTGGCATATCGTTTGGAGTTGCCTCTCAATCTCTCAGGAGTGCACGATGTGTTTCACGTGTCTCAGCTAAAGAAGTGCTTGAGGGTGCCAGAAGAGCAAGCACCGATAGAAGGGTTAGATGTGCAGGAGGATCTGACCTACATCGAGCATCCGGTGAAGATTCTGGAGACATCCGAGAGAGTTACCCGGAACAAAAAGATCAAGATGTGCCGTGTTCAGTGGCGTCACCACACGGAGGATGAGGCTACCTGGGAGCGAGAAGATGAGCTAAGGAAGACATATCCCGATCTCTTTGCTAGCTAGCCTATTCGAATCTCGGGACGAGATTCCTGTAAGGGGGGTAGGTTTGTAACACCCTATGGTAATTCCTTGAATTTTAATGAATTTATTTGGGCTTAAATAAATTTTCCAGGGTTTTCCCTAATTTATCTCGCATTTAAAGTAATTTTATAACACGAGAAAATAAAATTTATCATAGGATTAAAGTGTTTGTGCATTCATGCCGCAGCATTGTTTTATTTGTGTTGAGTTTATAGGTTTGAATTCAAATTGTATTTTGAATTCAGTTGGATTGTTTGAATAATTAGAGTATAGAAAAGGAAAAGCAAAGAAGAAGTAAAGGAAATAGAGCCCAGCAGCCCAACTCCCTCTCCCTCTCGGGCCCCTTTCCCCTCCTCTCACCGCGTGGGCCTCACCCCGGCCCAGTTTTCCAGCCCCACGCCTCTCCCTCTCTCTCTTTTTCCCTCCACGGCCCAGCCCGAGCCAGCCCTTCTCTCCTTACGCGAGCAGCTACTCACGGCCGCTCTCCCCTCTCTCTCCCTCTGCCCGGCCGGTCCCACCGGTCAGGCGTTTCTTCCCCCTTTCCTCGCGCCGCCTCTGTTTTCTCCTCTCGCCGGTCCGGCTGTTCTGCCGCTGACCGAGGGCCGCCCCGCCGCACCCTGGGCTTCTCTCTCTCGCGCTCGCATGGCCCCACCGGCCAACACCCAAGCCTTCTTTCCCCTTCTAGAAGCTCGCCCGCGCCTGGGTGAGGCCGAGTCGCAACGAACCGCGGAAGGTACGGGATCCGTTGCCAACGACCCGCACGCCAAGGCCCCTTCACCCCTTTTTCTTGCCCACGTCCGTTCTCTCGTGTCTCGCCCAGCCGCCACTGCTCATTCCAATTTTCCCCGTGACCTGGAGCTCGCCGAATTTGAGCCCGAACCATTGCCGCCGGTGAGTCACCTCCGAGCAATTGCCGGCCACCGGTGTTCCCCCGAGCCGTGCTGACCTCCCCCCCCCCCCCCCTTCGCAGGAACCTCCCGGAGCGATTCCCGCCATCCAGAGGGCCCGGCCACCTGGCATCATCCTCCTCCGCGGGAGCCCGACCCCTCCGCCACCGGTCGTCGTCGTCATCCCTCCTCCGTCGCACTGCCGGCCTCCACGTTCCCTCGGTGAGCTTCACCCCATCACCCTGGTCCTTTTGCACCGGATGTTGTAGCCCTTACCCAACCGTAGCGCCTGGAACGCGCGCGCCGTCGTTACGCCGGCGAACCGAGCCGCCTGTCATTGCGGGCCGTCCTCTCCAGCGGATGCCGCCCCTTCCTGAGCCCACCAGTGGGTTACCCGTCCCGTGCTCGTGCTCTACGGCCAAACCGCGAGCCAAAAGACCCTTTGTCGCGCTCAGACCGCCTGCTCCGGCGAGATCCCGAGCCGCGCAGCCGCAGCAGCTGCCGCCGGCGTCGCCATACCACCGCCCGGACCTCTCCTTTCCCTCCGGAGCCGTTAGATTCAGATCCGAAGGCTGATAGGCGCGTGTACCGGTTCGGGGTAGGAAGGAGTTAGAGCCGTCCGATTCAAGATCTGCGACGGGGATTAGATCCGTTTAAGTTGGATGCCGTCCGTTGGATCCAGATCCGAGGGACCCAGATCGCGCGTACCCCTTCGCTGTTAGGATCTAATCTGGGCTGTAGATGTTCGATCCGGTGGCCCAGATTAAAACGTACCAGTTCAGCCCGTCAGTTTTGCTAAAGAGTCCCTATCCTTTTGAGGAAACAACCCGCAGTCCACCTGTAGTTCAAAATTAATTACGATCGGGTCCTTTTCTTCCCGTTTGACCCCCTGAGCTTCCTGGAATTTGTGGCCGCGGTCCATGTCTAGGGTTTTCACGCGCTAGCCCCTATATCTACCCTTTAATTACGTTTAGGTCCCCAGTTTTCGCACAGAACCCCCTGGAGGTCCTGTTTTCTTACAGAAAAGCCCCTGGATCTTGTTTCAAGCGTAGTTTTCGCGTTTTAGCTCCGTTTTAGGTGTTCTTTATATCCACGCGATCGTTGTAACGAGTAGAATAGTTCTAGGCCAGTTTTGTGTGCTGTTCTATTGTATTGGTGTACTGTTTCTTATATTTTGCTATGGTTTGCATGTGTGTGCATGTGTGGCCCATGTATTGCTGTTACGATCGTGAGTAGACGTCGAGCCACCGGAGCAGTACCAGGAGCAACCATCTTCCGAGCAGTTCGAGCAGCAGCCGGGAGAGTACGAGGAAGGCAAGTATAACATGAACCTCCTATCACTTTTTAATACAATTTCATACTGCATTTTAATACTGTACGCCTATAAGGACTTTCCTAGCCACTTTATATCCTTATATAACCTTCGGGTTGCATTTTGGTTAGTTGTGCTAGGTTGCTGCGCTATAACATATCTTGGTCCTTTTTAATTAATTTGATTAATGGTCTTATGCAACTTAATTCTGGAGCCGACCCTCTGTGCTGTGTGCTTGAGTGGTTTGTGCATCCTTAAAAGATGTTTTTATTAGAAACAAGGTTTAGGGGGCCAGCACGGTGCTTAGTGCTTGGTTGGCCACTCTCCATAAGGACCGGTTCATAGAGCGACAACCTGGGACAACCGCGCAACCACAAGACTGGAATGGGACGGTCTTGACTTACTAATTAGGTCATTTTGGTTTGGGAGTAACTTACCTGCGTGGGCAAGAGGGGTGGTAAGCTTCAATGGTCCCTGCTCCTCCGATTTGGTCTGTGCTGTGTGTCTTGTACCCCCGGAGGTGGGCCCCATCGTCGCTGATCCAGAAACCTTAGCGGTTACACCTTACCAATGTGATCCTTTGTAACGGTCTCGTAGTGTGCTTGCTAGCCATCACACCTAAGGAAGTGTGATGAACAACTAGCGTAGCTCACGACTTGTGGGTAAAGTTGTGCAACCTCTCGAGAGTGTAAAACTGATATATCAGCTGTGCTCACAGTCATGAGCGGCCCAGATCCTCCTTTTGATTAGTGGGGTTATCAACCTTTGATTAGGGAGATTCCCCGGGGTGGTTTTGGTTTGGATGGTTCTCAGTAGTTCTTAATTAATACTGATTAATTTATTATGCAATTGGGTTTATGGTAATTCATCTACTAGTAGTAACTAGCTTTAATAAAATTTGCCAAGACTAAAAGCTAATGCAGTTGAGTCAGCTAGCCTAGAGCCTCATACTCGTGTTATACTTGTTGAGTACTAGTTTGTACTCACACTTGCCTCTCTACTTTCTTGTTCTATTTCGGATATCTTCGACTGCTGCTCAGTGCCCGGCAACGTGGAGGACTACGTCAGCGGCTTCGACGACTTCTAGGCGTTTGTCTCCCAGTCGACGTCCCTGTGGCGCCCAGCTCTTCATGTATTCATTTTACGCTTCCGCATTCCTTGAACTGATTCTTGATTCAGTTGTAATAAAGATATTCATTTTATAATTTATACGCTTTTATTCATGACATGTGTTGTGATATCTTGATAATCTGTTCTACATATGCGTGACTTGATCCTGGCGCATATATGATTGCTCGATTTATGTTCTTATAAATCGGGTGTGACACGTATGGTCCTGCAGTCGCTTGTGGTGGCATTGTTCCACGACTCGGAATGAAAGGCAAACGGTTGCTTCGGAACGACCTGTCGGTGTTCCATGCGTGTGAGTTAGGTTTACCTTGCAAGGGTTGAAATTCGATTCAGAATTGTCCGTTTCTCGCGGAGATTGAGACTGCTTAATACTTCTACCACATAGAGTAATAAGAGCAACTTGATGATGATGATGAAAGATGATGTTTGTTGAGAAAGTTTTACCTTGTTTGAGTAGCTATAGTTGCTTACTTAGAATGGATAATCAACTAGAACCTAAAAGCTAAAATTTGAAACTAAGGATCTACTCTTTATTGCTTTTCAGCTAAACTTAAACCAGAACCATTATAAGCCTTCATAAGTCTAGTTACATGGCTAAGTATACCACGAAACGGGTAAGCCTTGCTGAGTATTAGAGTACTTAGCCTTGCAATATGACTTTATTTCAGGTAATGTCTCTGAAGACCCTACCCTTCCCATGCCTTGGCCCTATGCTCTGCCTGATGGTTGGTCCGTGGAATGGGACCCGTTCCCGGCCAACACTGATCATACCGAGTGATGTCATGCTAGGGCTTAGCATGATGTCGGTGCTGGCGACGTGTATAGTTGTCGTATTTTAAATTCCGCTGCCGTGAACTTGAATCTTTAAACTAGTTTGTAATAATTTCTATCAGTTTGGAACCTATGCTAATTTTGAAAACTCTTGTAATATAAACGCCTGTGATGTAAAATTTTGATGGCAATTGTATCTCTGAACTCGCCTTCGTGCGAGGTACCTTGTTTGATCCTGCTTTTGGTGGTTTATCGGGACGTTACCCGACAGGCCAAGGAGTTACACTGTTTGAAGTACGATTGGAGCCCTTGAGAGAGGACTTGCGTACTTGAGCCAGTGTAATTCAGATTGGTTCTGCCACAGCTGGTACCAGAGCTAACAAGTGTACCTTGGAGGTATGATTGGCCTTAAAAATGTTTTTAGTATAAAATTTGACCAACAAAGTATTTTACAAAGCTACGTTGGTGTCGTTAAGGATGGCACTTAGTACGTAAAGCCCTAGGGTAATGTTTAATATGGGAATTAGAGGTGGCAATAGTATATGTATATAACTCTAACTTCCAGCACTACTTTTCTATTAAACCTTAAATTTATGCACAATCAACCTTATGTTTTGTAACTACGCCTTCGACGATGAGGTAAGAAGGTAAGGATCCTCAGCTAACTGGGGAGTTAGCCTTCCCGTCGGTGATGCGAACCGAACGCTGTTTCTCAAGCAGTGGCCTACTTGAGATGCTGCCAATGTACCAACTTCGGTTGACTATATTGGGAGTATATGGTTAGTCGCAGGGTATGAACAACAATACCCCCGCATTTTGCGGTATTTCGTGAATACGTTGTTTTGATAACGTATGTAAACGTTGTCTGTACGGCGATAATTATACAGATATTGTTTCTATAGTGAACAGTAATGTTTGAGGATGCTTTCATGAGTGCTGGCATGGAAGGTTCATATATATTGTGTGTAACACCCTAATGTAAGTTTCCTATTTTTATGATGAATTTAATTGGCTCTAATAAAGTTTCTAGGATTTTTCTTTGTTTAGCTTGCATTTAATTATAATTTGTTTCACAAAGAATTAAAATTTCATTTTAGTTCAACATGTTTGTGCATTCATGCTGGTGCAAAAAGTTTTATTTGAGTGAGTGCCTAGGGTTGCATTTAAACTTTGTTTTGAATTCAAATAGATTAAAGTTTAAAAACTAGAAAAGTAAATAGAAAAGGGTTTGGAAAAGAACAAACCAGCCCAGCAGCCTAACTCCCCGCGGCCCACCTTTCCCCTCGCGCGGCCCGCTCTGCCGGACCAGAGCAAGAGGTTCACAATGTATTGTGGTGCTTCGAGGGATGGTCTTGGTTGCGTCCTGATGCAGGAAGGTAGAGTTATAGCTTATGCTTGACGGCAGTTGCGCCGGCACAAGCTGAATTATCCCATTCATGATCTGGAGTTAGCCGCAGTTGTGCATGCTCTGAAGATATGGAGGCATTACTTGTTTGGCTAGAGGTGTGATATTTACACCGATCACAAGAGCCTCACGTACATTTTCACGCAAAATGAGCTGAACATGCGGCAAAGAAGATGGCTAGAGTTAGTCAAGGATTATGACCTGGAGATTCACTATCATCCGGGCAAGGCCAATGTTGTAGCAGATGCTCTGAGCAGGAAGAGTCATGTCAACATGGCCATGGCTTTTCAGATGCCTCAGGAGTTATGTGAGAAGTTTGAGCAGTTGAGTCTGTGTTTCTTGCATCACACCTCGAGTGCATCATTCGAGGCAGAACCCACTCTAGAGGCAAAGATCCGGCAGCATCAAAAAGAAGATAAGAAACTGTAGGAGATCCGTGAACTGCTCAAGATTGGCAAAGCACCTGATTTCAGAGAGGATGATCAGGGTACCTTGTGGTACAAGGGCCAGATATGTGTGCCAGATGTAAAGGATCTCAGAAAGCTGATTTTGAGTGAGGCTCATGATACAGCATATTCCATTCATCCGGGTAGCACGAAGATGTATTATGACCTCAAGGAACGATTCTGGTGGTATGGGATGAAGCGTTCCGTTGCAGAGTACGTGGCTATCTGTGACACCTGTCAGCGTGTCAAGGCAGAACATCAGAGGCCAGCAGGTCTATTGCAGCCATTGAAGATTCTAGAGTGGAAGTGGGAGGAAATCACTATGGACTTCATTGTTGGATTGCCTCGTACTCAGAAAGGGTACAACTCTATATGGGTAGTAGTGGATCGGTTGACGAAGGTTGCTCACTTCATTCTAGTGAACACTACTTACTCCGGTACTAGACTCGCAGAGTTGTACATCTCCAGGATCATCTGTCTTCATGGTGTTCCGAAGAAGATCATATCTGACCGAGGATCTCAGTTCACTTCACTGTTCTGGGAGCAGTTGCATGATTCGTTGGATACGAAGCTACGCTTCAGTACCGCCTATCATCCTCAGATAGATGGGCAGATAGAGAGAACCAACCAAGTGTTGGAGGATATGCTTCGAGCCTGCGCTATTCAGTATGGTACCAGCTGGGATAAATACCTGCTGTTTGCAGAATTTTCCTATAACAACAGTTATCAGGCCAGTCTGAAGAAATCTCCGTTCGAGGCCCTGTACGGTCGGAAGTGCAGAACTCCGCTGTATTGGGATCAAATTGGCAAGAGGCAGGTATTCGGTTCAGATATTATCGAGGATGCAGAACAGCTGGTACAGCAGGTATGAGAGAATCTAAGGGTTGCACAGACTCGTCAGAAGAGCTATGCGGATATCCATTGACGGGATTTGACCTTTGCGTTGGACGATCATGTGTATCTGAAGGTCTCGCCGATGAGAGGAATCCGCAGGTTTAATGTGAAAGGGAAGCTAGCCCCTAGATACATCGGTCCGTTCAAGGTGTTGGAACGGAAGGGTGAGGTAGCATACCGTTTGGAGTCACCTTCCAATCTCTCAGGAGTGCATGATGTCTTCCATGTCTCCCAGCTAAAGAAGTGTTTGAGAGTGCCGGAAGAGCAAGCACCACTAGAAGGGTTAGATGTACAGGAGGATCTGACCTACACCGAGCATCCAGTGAAGATTCTGGAGACGTCTGAGAGAGTTACCAGGAACAAGAGGATCAAGATGTGCCATGTTCAGTGGAGTCATCACACAAAGGATGAGGCTACTTGGGAGCTAGAAGATGAGCTAAGGAAGACATACCCCGATCTCTTTGCTAGCTAGCCTATCTGAATCTCGGAACGAGATTCCTATAAGGGGGGTAGGTTTGTAACACCCTAATGTAAATTTCCTATTTTTATGATGAATTTAATTGGCTCTAATAAAGTTTCTAGGATTTTTCTTTGTTTAGCTTGCATTTAATTATAATTTGTTTCACAAAGAATTAAAATTTCATTTTAGTTCAACATGTTTGTGCATTCATGCTGGTGCATAAGTTTTATTTGAGTGAGTGCCAAGGGTTGAATTCAAACTTTGTTTTGAATTCAAATAGATTTTAAGTTTGAAAACTAGAAAAGTAAATAGAAAAGGGTTTGGAAAAGAACAAACCAGCCCAGCAGCCCAACTCCCCGCGGCCCACCTTTCCCCTCGCGCAGCCTGCTCTCCCCTCCACGCGCTCAGCCCAGCTTGGCCGCGCTCTCTCTCTCTCTCTCTCTCTCTCTCTCTCTCTCTCTCTCTCCCCCCTGCCACCCCGGCCCCACCTGTTGGCGCCCGTCTCCTCTTTCCTTTCTTCTTCCCCGCATCACCGGCCGCGCAACGACCCGCCCGCGATCTCCGGCGAGCCTCTGCGCCAGGTCCACACGCTGAGGGTGCCCACCGCCCCACAAATAGGATCCCCAACCCCCTGCACCCTTATCACCTACCCCGTGGCCACCGCCCCAAACCCTAAGCCACTGCCTGTTGCCTCTGCCGCCCTAAGCTCCCTGCTCCACCGTGGACCGGCCGCCCCGCTGCACCACAGCCCCGGCCAAGCCCCGCAATAGCTCCGCCTCACCACCGGGAAGCTTCGGGAGCCCTGCAATCGAGCCCCTGACCCGTGCCTCACCGGAATTCCCCCCGAAAGCTGCCGCAGGAGAGTCGGTCCGCCGCCGTAAATCCTCACCGCCGGCGTTCCTGCGGCCGTGCTGATCGCCCCCTGGCTTCCCAGCTCGACGCTGAACCTGCCCGTGGGGATCAGAAGCCTGGAGACGCCCTGCATCGACACCCTCCGCAAGCCCCACACCGACCCGCCGCTCGGACCTCACCGTCGACCCCCCTGCGCTGCTTCTCCGGCCAATCTGAGCCCTCGGTGAGCACCAGCGCCCTCCCCTAGTCCTTTTGCGCTAGATGTCGCAGATCTTAGCCCATTCCTGCAACCGAAACACCACACGCCGGCGAGCACCGCCGCGCAGACCCGCCTCCACCGCCGCGCGCGCAACCCCGAGCACCCCCGAGGCCCGCAAGTGCACCAGGTGGATCACGCGTGTCACGATGATCACGACAGACCCAAGACCCGCTTGATTTGACCCCCGAAGCACCGTTTATGGTGAAGTCCGGTGAACCCCGAGCCGCGCCGCCGCGGGATTTGGTCGCCGGCGTTACAGCGCCGCCACCCCACGCACCCAACCGACCCGAACCGTCCGATCCAGAGCCCGCGGTCAAGATTAGATCGCGTACCCCTTCAATCCGAGCCACGAGATCGGGATCCAACAGATCAGATCCAAGCGTACTGGTTCGTCTCTCATCAAATCCTAACTGTTAGATCCAGATCCAGTGGACCAGATTCCATTGAGATCGAACCGTCCGAACACCCCTCCCCTCCCCCCCCCCCCCCGCGCTGCCAGATCGGACCGTCCGATCCAGATCGGGTCCGAACCGTCCGATCCAGATCTGACGACCCAGTTTAGAAGGTACTGCTTCAGCCGTGTGGTTTTGCTAAAGAGCCCCTGAGTTTCCTTGAAATCAACCCGCAGTCCACGTTAGTTCAAAAGTAATTCCAGTTGAGCCCCTATTTTTGCACCGAAGCCCCTGAGCTTTCTAGATTTTGGGTCCGCCGTCCAGCCCTGTAGTTTTTGCATGTTAGATCCTGCGTCTATAGTTTAATTATGTATAAGTCCCTAGTTTCTGCGCCGAACCCCCTGGAAACTTCAGTTTTCTCACAGAAAAGCCCTGGGATCTTGTTTTAGCCCTAGTTTACGCGTCTTAGCTCCGTTTTGAGTGGTTTTCGCGCCCACGTGATCGTTGTAACACATAGAATAACTTTAGCTCAGTTTGGTGTGCTGTTTTATTGTATTGTTGTACTGTTTCTTAACTTTTGTTATTGTTTGCATGTATGTGCCTGTGTGGACCATGTTTTGACGTTACGATCGTGAGTAGACGTTGAGCCACCGGAGGAGTACCAGGAGCCACCTTCTTCAGAGCCCTTTGAGCAGCAGCAGGAGAACTTTGAGGAAGGCAAGTATAACATGAACATCCTATCACTTTTAAATACAATTTTATACTGCATTCTAATACTGTATGCCTATAAGGATTTCCTAGCCACTTTTATCCTTTATATAAATACCTTGGGTTGCATTTTGGTTAAATTGTGCTAGGTGCTGCGCTCTCACATATTATGGTCCTTTTTAATTAAATTTGATTAATGGTATATGCAACTTGATCCTGAGAGTGGCCCTCTGTGCTGTGTGCTTGAGCGGCTCACGTCTCGTTAATATATGTTTTTATAGAAACATGGTTTAGGGGGGCCAGCACGATGCTTAGTGCTTGGTTGGCCACTTTCCATAAGGACCGGTTCATAGAGCGACAACCTGGGACAACCGCGCAACCACAAGACTGGAATGGGATGGTATTGGCTTACTAATTAGGTCATTTTGGTTTGGGAGTAACTTACCTGCGGGGGCAAGAGGGGTGGTAAGCTTCAATGGTCCCTGCTCCTCCGGCTTGGTCTGTGCTGTGTGCTTGTACCCCCGTGAGGTGGGCCCCATCATCACCGATCCAGAAACCTTAGCGGTTAAACCTTACTAACGTGGTCCTTTGTAACGGCCTCGTAGTGTGCTTACTAGTCATCTCACCTAAGGAAGTGTGATGAACAACTAGACTTGTGGGTAAAGATGTGCAATCTCTTGAGAGTGTAAAACTAGTATACTAGCCATGCTCACGGTCATGAGCGGCCTAGATCCTCCGCCTGATTAGTGGGGTTTATCTTTGGTGGTTTGGCTTGGATTTCAGTAGACTCATGAGTAATTTTAATTAATAATTCAGTAACCTGGGTTATGGTAATTCACCCACTTGTAGTAAATAGCTTTAATAAGATTTGCCTAGATTAAAAGCTAACGCAGTTAAGTCAGCTAATCGTAGAGCCTCATAGTTGGTGTTATACTTGTTGAGTACAAGTTGTGTACTCACACTTGTCTTCTCTACTCTTCTGTTCTCTTTGGAATATCTTCGATTGCTGCTCAGTACCAGGCGACGTGGAGGACTACATCAGCGGACTCGACGATTTCTAGGCATTTGTCTCCCAGCCGACATCCCTGTGGCGCCCTATTCTTCATGTATTCATTTTACGCTTCCGCACTCCTTGAACCTATTTTTGATTCGGTTGTAATAAAGAATTCATTTATAATTTATACACTTTTATCTCGTGATATATGTTGTGATATCTTGATAATTCTGTTATATATATGCGTAACTTGATCCTGGTGCATATATGATTGCTCGGTTTATGTCCTTGTAAATCGGGTGTGACATTGTGGTTTTCTGCAGGTACGCTAACCACGATTAAATAGGTTAAGACGAATAAGAAATTTTCAACTAGCTATTATAGGGAGAGATGAACATATTGTGCCACCGTAACTAATCATGTAAGTCCAAACATATTTGGCAATGATTTTGAGTTGTGAGGACGCGTAGCAAGTGCATGCATATTCCTTGATTTGATTGAATGAGTGGCATGGTTTGTTGTTTTAAGGATGTCTAGAGTGTTGTTAGTCACTAGTACAGACTTGAAATGGTCATACCGACAGCCTTAGGGTTTAATCTTTCGGCCTTTATCATTTCATTCTCAAGATCTATAACAGCCCTCCGATTTTCAGACTTTGCTGTTATCAGAATAAGCTCTCTTGTTTCTTCTACCTTGTGAGTTTTTAGCCGGATAGCTGCATTCTAGTCATTCCATAAGTCTAACTCACATTTTTCCGCAGTCTTCTCAAGGTGTATGGTTGAAAACTTGTAATCTCACCATTTGAATCCTTGTTTCAGATGGCAGAGCTTCCAAGATTCTTTTGGGATTCCGCAGGACACGCTCATACCAATGCCTTGCATTGGGAGGGTTTTCCTTGTCTTTTGTGGGAGTCCCTTCAGATATTTGGTTACATCGAGCCTCCACCTTATGATGGAATAGAGTATGATGAAGAAGGCGTTCCTCGTTGCAGGGTGAAGATGATTGTTCCTCCGCACCCTACTTTATCTCTGTGGCAACCCATTGAAGTTAATGTGATTGGACATCGCCTTGCTGATACTTTTGAAGCGGCAGCTATGGAAGCTATCCACATCCTCTGCGATCAACATCCTAAGGAAGTAGCAGGACATCCTATCGGCTTATTCCCTGCAATGGATTCTCGTGACCCAGAATGGACTTTCAGGATAACATACTGTGATCACTTATTGGGAAGTCTGGCCGGAGAGACTCTACGCACTGCAATCAGATTTATGAATGCACAGTACCGCTACCAAACACTTCAGCAGCACGGTATATATCAACTGACCAACATAGCTCAAGGGTATCGTAATTAGGTTGGCCGGCAGAATACGCAGATTGAGGAACTCCAATCCACAGTCACTACCAAGGAAGAAATTATTACCCAGCGGGAAGAAATTATTCAGCATCGAGAGGATCAGATTGTTGAGAGTGATGCTCTCATTGTCCAGCGTGACACTGTCATTGACTTTCTCCAGGAACAAGTTCACGAGCTCAACCTTAATCTTGGCCAAGCTATTGACCATATCAACATGCTTCATGAGCAACCAGTGCAGCCTGTTGTTGATGAGTTTGAAAGTGAAGAAGAAGAAGAACCTGAAGAAGTCGAAGGAGTCTCCGAGATCGACTCTGAGCATGGAGATCCTGTTCTTAGTCCCCATCATTCCTCTTCCGGTAGTCAGTCATCCGTGGGCAACCTCGATGACTTCTAGTCTCGTTTGGGTTGACGACGTCCTAGGTGTATATAGTGTGACATAGGAGTGAGTAGTTAGATGACCTACGAGCCACTTGTTGTAGTATATGTGGCAAACCTGTGTATGGTTTGGTTTGTAGTAAGGAACAACGTGATGTAAGATCGAATAAGTTTTAGTTGGTAATGTAAATCTGAGTTGCGGTTTGGATTGTTGAGCTGACACTTTGTGACTTGGATTTATTACCCTGCACTGTTTTAGTATATGTTATATTGGCACCATATGATTTCTGCAAGTATTGGTGAATGTTAATGAACAACTTCTATATTTCAGATGGTAGGCGCTACGCGCGGAACTCCGAAGGGATTCAGCCCAGACCAGGCTAGTGGTTCACAACAACCACCTCCGCCACCACCAAATCTAGCGGAAGTGATGGCCCGTCAGACCGAACTCTTGAACATGTTAGTGCAGGCCCAGCAATATCAGTTTCGTTCTCCTCAACGTGGACGTGAAGAACATCCATCGGCTGGTTATCAGGATTTCTTCAGTACGCAGCCCCCGCTCTTCCATAAGACTGAAGAACCCCTTGATGCAGATGCATGGCTCCGTACCATCGAGTCCAAGTTTGCATTACTCTCCGTCCCATGTTTCGAGGCAAACAAAACTCTCTTCGCAGCCCAACAGCTTCGTGGTACTGCTCGCATTTGGTGGGACAACTACTATGCTATGCAACCGGAGGGACATGTTGTCACTTGGGAAGAATTCAAGGCCGCCTTTAGAGCGCACCATATCCCGGAAGGACTCATTGAGTGAAAGCTCAATGAATTTCTAGCACTGACCCAAGGAAACCGCACTGTACTTTAATACGCACAGGCTTTCAATCACCTATGCCAGTACGCGGGCTATCATGCTGACACGGATGCCAAGAAAAGAGATCGATTCTATCGTGGACTAAACAACAAGCTGAAGGAACGCTTAAATCTGGTCAGGGCTGACAACTTCAACGAATTGGTCAACATGGCCATTACCCAAGAATATTGTATTTCAGCCCATCGTGTTGAGAAAAGGCAGAAAGTATCGCCTGGACCCTCAAAATCATAACCTTCGAGGTATCGGTTGATCCAGAACCCAGTTCCCCGAGCTCCGCCCAGAAATGTTCCAGCAGGCAGATGGGTAGCTAGACCTCAGCAGCCCCAATTCAACAAGCCGCTAGTGCCTCAACCTTTGCAACAGCAACGACAATTCGGTCCAAGGTCGAACCCCCGCAGGTTAATCAAGGGAATAACGTCAATCGATGTTTCAATTGTGGTAGTCCAACGCATTTTATTAAAGACTGCCCACAACCAAGGAAAACATTCCATGGACAAGCCTCCAACTCCAACTCTAACTCGAACTCCAAGAACAAAGGCAAGAGGCAGGTTATGCAAGTCCGTCAAGGAAGAGTAAATTTCACTACTCTATCGGAACTTCCGGAAGGTGCACCAGTGATGACGGGTACATTCACTCTACACCATCACCCTGCTATTATACTTTTTGATTCTGGTGCAACCCATAGCTTCATCAGTACAAGGTTTGGGACCAAAATAGGTTTGGATTTCTACCCTACTAATGGAACATATATGATAACAAACCCTGGAGGTAGAATTGCATCAAATCAAATTTGTAGAGGTGTACCAATCCAGTTGGGTAGCACTTTAATAAGAACAGCCTTAATTTCATTAAACCTAGAAGGAATGGATATTCTCCTAGGTATGGATTGGACGACTAGACATCAGGTATCTCTAGATATCTTTTCTCGAATAGTTGAGATAAACTCCCCGGAATATGGACATACCATCCTTCATCTTCTACAGCAGGAATATGTCAGCTCTGGTGTATATGCCATAAAAGGGATTAATTTAGAAGACATCCCTGTTGTGTGTGAGTATCCCGATGTGTTTCCGGATGATTTGCCCGAAATGCCTCCAGATAGAGATGTTGAATTTGTTATAGAGTTACAACCTGGCACAGCCCCGATTTCTAAGAGACCCTATCATATGCTGCCCAATGAACTGGCAGAGTTAAAACTTCAACTTCAGGAACTTCTTGATAAGGGTTATATTCACCCAAGTGCTTCACCTTGGGGATGCCCTGCTTTGGTTGTTAAGAAAAAGGATAATAGTCTTATACTATGTATTGACTATCACCCCCTCAATGCGGTTACTATTAAGAATAAGTACCCTCTTCCCCGCATTGATATCCTGTTTGATCAGTTAGCCGGAGCTAAGATATTATCCAAAATTGACCTTCGCTCTGGGTATCATCAGATAAAAATTAGGCCAAGTGATATTCCGAAAACAGCTTTCTCTACTAGATATGGACTCTATGAATATCTGGTTATGTCCTTTAGTCTTACCAATGCACCAGCATATTTCATGTATCTCATGAACTCTGTCTTCATGCTGGAACTTGATAAATTTGTCATGGTTTTTATCGACGATATTCTGATCTATTCTAAAAATCTTGAAGATCATGCTCGACATCTTCATGTTATTCTTCAGCGTTTATAAGATCACCATCTGTATGCCAAATTCTCTAAATGTGAATTCTGGCTTGATACCATTAAATTTTTGGGTCATACCATCTCTAAGGACGGTATATCTGTTGATCCGAGTAAAGTCCAGGATGTGATGGATTGGAAACCCCCTACTTCGGTCCATCAAGTTCGCAGTTTACTTGGTCTTGCTGGTTACTACCGTCGTTTCATTCCAGATTTTTCCCGAATAGCTAAGCCCATGACAGAACTATTGAAGAAAGAAATTAAATTCTCCTGGAATGAGAAATGTGAAGAAGCTTTCCATACTTTAAGAGCACATCTTACTACTGCTCCAGTTTTGACTCAGCCAGATACATCCAGACCTTTTGATGTCTATTGTGATGCATCAGGCATCTGACTTGGGTGTGTACTTATGCAAGATAACCACATGATTGCCTATGCCTCTAGAGCACTTCGGACACATGAGCAGAATTATCCTACTCATGATCTTGAGCTTGCATCCGTTATACATGCACTTAAACTTTGGAGACACCATCTTATGGGTACCAAGTGCAACATTTACACAGATCATAAGAGTCTAAAGTACATCTTCACGCAAGCGGACTTGAATATGAGGCAAAGACGTTGGCTAGAGCTTATAAAGGATTATGATCTTTAAGTACACTACCATCCAGGTAAAGCCAATGTGGTTGCGGATGCACTTAGCCGCAAGTCACATTGTCATTGCTTATCAGTAAAGTTTTCAACAACACTCTCTGCTGGGAAACGAGAAAGCTTAATCTAGAGATCGTTCCTCAGGGCAGTCTAAATCATATAGCAGTTGAGCCTATACTTTAGGATAGTATCGTTATGGCACAACTACATGATAAGGGAGTCAAAATTATCAAACAACAATTAGCCCAAGGAGAAGAAAGGTATAAATGTTTCCAAGAAGATTCTAAGGGGATTCTATGGTTTAAGGGACGTATGGTTGTACCCAAAAACCATCAGCTTCGCAAGCAGATAATGGATGAAGCACATTTATCTAAGTTTGCTATGCATCCTGGCAGTACAAAGATGTACCAGGATTTGAAACATAATTTCTGGTGGACTCATATGAAAAGAGAAATAGCAAAGTACGTCTATGAATGTGATGTTTGCCAGAGAGTTAAGGCCAGTCATTTCAGGATTTCTGGTACACTGCAGCCTCTACCTATTCCTTCTTGGAAATGGGAAGATATCAATATGGATTTCATCGTAGGTTTACCAAATACTTCCTAGAGGCATGATTCCATTTGGGTGATTGTGGATAGATTAACCAAGACCGCTCATTTTCTTGCAGTACATACCACTTACAATGCTAAGAAGTATGCTAAAATCTATCTAGATTAGATCGTGCATCTCCATGGGATACCTAAAACGATCATCTCTGATCGTGGAGCACAGTTTGTTGCTCGTTTCTAGGAGCAGCTTCAACAAGCTCTTGGAACCAAGTTAATTCGAAGCTCCGCATATCATCCGCAAACAGATGGGCAAACAAAAAGGATAAACCAAATCCTAGAAGATATGCTTCGAGTCTGTGTGATCCAGTACGACAACCATTGGGACAAATGCTTAGCTCTGGCGGAATTCTCCTACAATAACAGTTATCAGTTGAGTCTCAAAATGGCTCCCTTTGAAGCATTATATGTTCACCAATGCAGAACTCCTTTAAATTGGTCTCAGACTGGTGAATGCGAAATCTTTGGGTCTGATCTCGTCAACGAGGCAGAAGAAAAGGTAAAGATCATTTGGAACAATCTAAAAGCAGCTCAATCAAGACAAAAGAGCTACGCAGACAAAAGGAGGAAACCAATACAGTTTGAAGTAGGTGATTTTGTATACCTGCGTGTATCTCCTACTCGAGGTGTTCAACGATTTGGTATCAAAGGCAAACTCGCTCCTCGCTACGTTGGTCCTTTTGAAATCCTTGAAATTTGTGGACCCGTAGCCTATCGACTTCAACTTCGTCCTCAGCTAGCAGCCATTCATAATGTCTTCCATGTATCTCAGCTCAAGAAGTGTATCCGTGTTCCTACCAAAATCATTGATACACAAAGCATCGACATCGAACCCTATCTTTCCTATAAGGAGCATCCAATAAAAATCTTAGATACCAAGGAAAGAAGTACCAGAAGAGCAACAGTCAAGATGTTTAAGATCCAGTGGAATCATCATACGAAAGAAGAAGCTACCTGGGAAACCAAAAACTATCTTCAGAAGAATTTCCCAGACTTCCTCAAGAATTCTTAGGTATCTATCATCTTATTATATCATTCTTGTAATCTCGGGATGAGATTCCTTTTAGGGGGGGAAGGTTGTGACATCCTAGGTGTTAACTATAGCAAGCCAATAGGAAGAATGTTTTGCATATTTTGAATGGTGTGAAATTTGGGCAAAATCATGAAAATAAGGGTATTTATGTAATTTTACAAATGTACAAGTCCTTTTATGCAAGTAGTTGAATTATAAAAGTAACTTTCAAAGTTACTAAGGGCTAAAATGTAAAAATGCAAGTCATCATGACCAGTCATAAATATTTGCAGTTAAGTCCAAAACTACATAAAATTCACCTTACTAAGGACAAAAACTTTATTAAGTTTGAATTGAGTGCAACGTTGTAAAATAAAGCTATGTACTTTAGGTTTCTGAACTTGAGCCCTAAAGCAAAATTGTAGGATTTGAAAAACTCTACAACTTCTATTTTGGTCATTTCTTCATTAGAGCTTTGGATCAGTGGGAAAATTTAGTTTATAGTGAGGTTCCTAAGATTTTTGAAAATTCTAAAGAGACCCCTCGAACACCCTCCCTTCTTCTTCTTCCTCTGGCGTCCCTCTGCTCCCCTGCTCTGTCCTCTGCTCCTCTGCCGCCGGTGGTCAGCGCCGCTCACCGCCGTGCCAGATCCTCCCCGGCGCCACCTCGTGCTGCCTTCACCTCCACGCGTCGCCCCCAGCCCGAGCACCGCCCTAGCTCCTCCTCCCTGGCCCTCTCGCACGCGTGCCACGCTGCCCCGCGGCTCTGCCGTCCGCCACCTCGCCGCTGCAGCAGCCGCCCGTGCATGCCCCCTCGCTCCCTCTTTTCTGGCTCAAGAGCTTCACCAGCTCCTTCTCTTCCCATTCCACTCTCTCTTTTGCTCTCCACTCGCCCAGAGCCCCGAACACCACTACCGCCTCCTTCTTCTTTACCGGCGAGCTCCTGGTCGCCGCGGAGCTCCCACCTCGAACCCCCCATTGTCCCGGACGACCACCTAGGAAGCTACACCGCTCCATGCCGAAGCTCTACGACCCCACCTCGACGCCAATCCATCACCGGAGCCCGGTCACCGTCGTTCCCCTTATCTCCGGTGAGCTCCTGTCGCCGTCGAACCCCTCCCTCCGCTCCTTCTCCGTTCAATTCAACCGCACCAATAGCTTCCTCTCCTCTTGTTGAAGCTTCTGGACCGGAGCATTGCCCCGCTTCCTCGCCGGAACCCTCTCGCCAATGAGCTTCCCTCCGCTGCCGCCTCAGCCACCGTGGGAACCCCACCTCTGGTCATCCCCTCCCCTTCCCAAGACCCCCAGAAGGTGCGCCTTGAACTCCTAATGCTCGCTGACCACTCCTTCTCCAACCCCGACGCCAACCCTCGCCGGAATTTGGCCGGCGACATCCTTGATCTTCTTCACCGACGAGCCAAGGGTTCATTTGAAAGGATTTAAAAACTTTTAAGGGCTTTCCTACAAGATTCCAGAGCCCCCCCCCCCCAATTGAAAAGCTGTGAAGTTCAAAAATGTGTAGAAAATTTAAAAAATTCAGAAAAATGTCAAACTAGTTGGGTTTGAATTCTTGTGTTAAATACTACAAGTATTGTATTATGATCATGAGATGAATATGTGTATTTTGTGCTGTGTTTAAATTAGTAGATAATGGGTACTTTAATTAGATCTCTTGATCCATAGCAGTGCTGAGGCTCAAATTTATAACATAAAATGTGTGTGCCATACGTAGAGTTGTGTAAAATTTGGAAGCCCAAAACAGCCCTCTAGCTAGGATGTTTAGATAACTTTGCTTTATGTTAATAAAAGTTTCATGATTTAATTCCAGATGCATTTCTTCATGTTTACAGCTGAAAATTTCACCTTAGCTTAGTTTTAGTATATATGATCCAAGATAAAATTTTACGAGTCACAACCCTAGTGTAACTTCAGTAATGAATTTAAGCTTAGGTTCAAAAGAAATTCATGAACAATAGCTCTAGTTCATGAAAAATTTTGAAAATATTTTGAGGTGTTGCTCTTGAGTAGTGTGACATGTCCACAAATTTTTAACTTATGATCAGGTGTAAAACAACCAGAATATATAGAACTTGTATGATAATGCTATAATCTTAACTTAGGGTTCATTTAATTAGTCAAAGTAAGTTCATAATTAAATAATAACCTAGGGTTATTAGAGATAATTAGCTAGTCAAATAAATAAAGTTATTAAATGTAATTAGTTTAATAAAGATAACCAAACATGCTATCTAATGCAATTAGTTTAAATGTTTAAGGTAAACAACTATGTTACTTAATGTAAGTAGGTAATTTAGTTCATACTCGATAAATGACTGCCCAGTAGAAGAGTGAATGTTATGTTTGATGAGTGCACAATGTCTTCGTTGGATTGCAACTTTATTATGAAATAGAATAAAAGTGTATGCATCTTCTAAACTGCATCGTTCACATCACATGTAGACTCGACGCTTCTCGCCGACGGAGATTATCAGATTCTCCCGGAACCCGAAAGACACCGGAAACGTCACCAAAGATTTAACTGAAGCTCCAAACCCGAGTTCGGAAGAATTTATTAACGTCCCTGACCCCAGCCTCTCTAGTGAAGGCAAGCCTCGGACATAAACCCACTACATTATAACAATGCAATTTATATATATCGTTATTTATGTCTACTTGTGCATTTAAGTTCATAGGAGTTATAATGAAACCCTAGTTGCACATTATTAGGAACCGATGTACTGAATATTAGAACCTGAGTCTGACTAGTGCTATGCTAATAGGACCGGTAGAAGTCGAGTGATTTCCTGTCACTCGCGTGATATAGGAATTGGTTGCTTAAAATCCTGCAATCACTGTAAGGATGACGGACGGGGTTATGTGCAGTATCATGGAAAGGAAGGATACTGTGACAGTTCGTGTGCTTGTAAGCTAGACATATATTTCGTTAGTGTGAAATATGTGTTTGTTTGTATAAAGCTCATGTGTGTTTATGTGAAGCTTTTGAAAATTTAAAGTGCAAGTGAAAAAGGGGTATTTTTTGTAATTACAGAAAAACCTAGGGTTGTTTTTGTAAAAGATATTTGGATAGGAGATAATTTCAAAATGAGTGAAGGGTAGTTTTGCAAATATGTTTTTCTTACTTTATTCCCTATAAAAAATATATTTATCCAAAAGTTGCATTAGAAATGCAAGTGTTGAATTGTGTAAAAATTTTGGGTAAAGTGGTAAAAATAAGGGTATTTATGTAATTCTATAAAAGTACAAGTCCTTTTACGCAAGTATTTGAATTACAAAAGTAACTTTCAAATTTACTCAGGACTAAAGTGTAAAAGTGCAAGTCATCATGACATGTCTATCCAATCATTATGACGAGTCTATCCCGTCATCATAACGTGTCATAAATGCTTGCATTTAGGTCCCGAATTTTATAAGTTACGCTCTTTTGGACAAAAGTAATTCAAATCCGACTTTTGTTCAAAGATTCACGTGTAAAAATATAAGTTTTGAGTTTTTGAACTTGGGCCCTAAAGCAATGTTGTAGAGTTTGAAAAACTCTCCAACTTTCGCTTTGGGCATTTCTTCATTTGAGTTTTGGATTGATGGGAAATTTTGTTTTACAAATAGGTCCCTGCAGTTTTTCCATATTGCGCATAAGTCCTTGGGGAAAACCATTCCTCTTTCTTCTCTGTTCTCTCTCTGACTTATCCTCTCCTGGCGTTTCTTGTTCTGGCGCCTAACTCTCTCTTTCCCTGCTTTTTCCCCTCCCTCTCTCTCTTCCATCCACCAGCACAGGGAGCAGCTGGCGCATGAGCTCGGTCGGGCGGCCCGAGCGGCGGGGCTCCGTGCGTGCGCAAGGGCGGAGCACGCGGCGCCAGAGCAGGGCGCTGGGCGCGTGGGCGTAGCGGGAGGCGAGCGGCGGCTCGGCTCGGTGGCAGGCGGAGGCCGGCGCGCAGCGCAGCGGCTCGGGAAGCTGCGGTCGAGCGGAGGCAGGCCAGGCGACGGCGGGCCCGGGCGAGTGCGGGCACGCGGCAGCAGGCGGCGGCCGCAGGCGGAGCGCGCGCAGGGCGCAGGGGAGCCAGCGGCGCGAGCGGCCCCCGGAGGCGCGGCTGGCGGGAGCAGCGCGCGGGCGGCGGTGGCTCGGCGCGGGCTCGGTCGGCTCGCGGGGCGAGCGGTGGCGCGGCCCTGGCGGCGGCGCGGCTCGGCCCGAGCGGCGGGAGGTGCAGGAGCGAGCGCGTGGGCGCGAGCACGCGCGGAAGCAAGCGGGGGTGAGCTGCTGGCAGCGGCGCTGGAGCGTGGGCAAGCGTCTTGGACGGCGCGGCGGCTCGTGGCAGGCGGAGGCCGAGCGGACAGCGTGAGCGGGCGTGAAGGCTGGTGACGTGCGTGCCCAAGTGAGGTGCGGCGCGCGGGAGCTAGAGCACTGGCCAGGTGCGCGAGGCGCGGACGCAATCGCGAGCTGGCGGCGCGAGCAAGCAGCGAACGTGCGCGCGGCGGTGACGTGGAGCAGCGCGCGGCGCAAACGCGGAAGCTGCAGTTGACGGCCCCGAGCACGTGGTGGCGCGGCCGGCGTGGAGCTGAGGCGCACGCGGATCGGGCATGTGTAGATGCAACGCGGCAAGGGCTGAGAGCACCCGGCAACACCCGCAGTGACACGTGAAACAAGGCAAGGCAATGCCCGCGGTGGCACTGGCGGCTGCTGTTCAGTGACGGGAACCCGATCTTCAGACCGGTGCCGACGCGGGCGAGCACAAGAAGGAAACGGCCGCCAGTCAGGGGCACCGCCACAAACGGAACACGCACGACGAAGGCCGATGGATTGGAAGGGAGGACACGAGCTCGCTCACTCGTGAGATGCACGAGGAGCGACGAGTCGGAAGGAAAGATGGCGAAGCAAAGCCGACGGTTTTAGCGCGGCGAATTCGGAAGGAGTAGCTGTACAGCGGCAAGGTGATCAGGGCAGAAGCAATGCGACGCGGGTTTGACGTGCAACGCATGACCGGCGGCAGTGATGGGTCAAACCGGATAGCGTCACAACAGGTGGAGAGGACGGCAAAGTTACAGGACCTAGAGGTCCGAGTGGAACTGAACCGGCGCGTTCGCGAGTACGAGCGGAAGCGTTCTACCGGTGGCCGGCTCAACTCGTGAGCAGGAAAATCCTGGGGTTCACGGAAAAGTCGGTATAGCGAACCTGTTCGGCTCCATCATCTCGTCCCATGATCCACGACATCCATCAGTTCTTACCCTCGTTGGTCACTCAACCGCTATCACCACGAGTCACCACGAAGACTACTCCTTCGGCCATCTTCCACCCACGACAACCCTTCCCGGCAAACTTCTTCGTCAACCACGGAATCTCATCATCGTCGAGCTCATCTTATCGCCGATCTTATTCACCGTGGGAATTCACTTTCCGTGTGTTCTCCTCCATAACCAAGGTTTGCCCTAATCCACTGAATCTTCTTAATGCCGGTGATTCCTTTGCCGAAACATCATCGTTAATTTCCTGTTCTTTGTTGTCCCCGATCAGGGACTTAATTGCTTCGTTTTAGAAAGTTCTAGGGTGTTTTCTGTAAGGTTTCCAGAGTTTTCTTTATTTCAAATCAATGAACTTCTACATTTCATAGATTTTCGTAGGAAGTTCATAAAAATGTATAATCAGTTTCGTTTGAAACCCTAGATCAAAATCTATAAGTGTTATGTTGTGATCTTGAGTGAAAGTCTTTGATGTGTGGTCTAGGTCAAATGTTAGGGAATGAATGTTTTATTGTGCGTTATATTGTGTGCCTGTGTTATAACTGAAAAGTGAGCCGTAGAATATAGGTCTTAAATAAAAATGTGTGATATCTAGTTAATCCTTTCCCACGAGTGCTCATATCTCTGCCATCAAGACATTGTCCTTGTCTTGATTGCAGTCTCTTTAAGGTTCTCTTCGTATAAAGATCCTTGTTAGTCCACGTGCATTTGCTGCTTAGCCACTACATCTCGGCAGCTGTGCTTCAGTGTCAGACTATCAGCTCAACCGCTAAGCATCCATTTTCTTGAGTCTATGATGTTCCTGTGTAGCAGCTGTCAGTCGATGCTTCTACCATCGGCCAGTTAGCTGATACAATTGTTACCTCTCTAGTATCGACTACCGCCGATACCACTCTTTTGTTCTATCCTACATCGGCTGCACATAGTCGATGCATTGAAGATGCACCCACAATCTTAGGGTTCTTGCCATCGGCCAACCCAAGCCGATTTTGGTTGCTTTTCCATGTCGGTCAAACACGGCCGATCAATCCTTAGTTTCCCCATCCAAAATCACACACTTCTATCAGTCGATTTATCAACTGAGAGATCGGCTATATATCTATCGGTCAGATATCCTCAATCACACTCCAATCGGCTGTACGTCACCCAATAGTTGTGCTGACGTAATCGAGTCGATACAACCACACCTAGTTACCTAGAATAACACTTAAACACATCTCAGTTAAGACACAACTGCTTTAGGAATCACCCCTCTGCTGAAGTAATCGATGTTTTCATCGATTGTCTAGAAACCCGATGCACTCATCAATCGGCTAAACCTCTATTGCTTCCAATCGGCTCTGTTGTAATCTTCAACGAGTAGCTGATTCTAGTTAGTTGTCCCCCTAAAGCTCTATCTAGGTTTAGTTCAGATCTTTTTGGTTGTTATGTGAATAGTGTATTATATGAGTGCTGGATTGCAACTTTGCTGTGAAATAAAATAGTTTTGTGTGCACGCTTGAATGTAATGTTGCATTACATGTAGATACGACTACTGCGGCAACGGTACCTACGAGATCTCCCCGGAGTCTACGGAGGATATTCCTGAAGACCAAATAAACGTCACCAAGGGATTAACTGAAGCCCCGAACCAAAGTTCGGAAGATATTGACATTTCTGACTTCAGCCCCACCAGTAAAGGCAAGCCCCGGACATATCCCACTACTTTATTTACACTGCAATCTATGTCTATTTATATTATATCTTGCATTAAGTCTAGGAGTTGAAATGAAACCCTAGATGCATGAATCTTAGGGACCAATGTATTGAACCCGAGTCCTTATCGCTTAGATGCTCTGCTAAATAGGACCGGTAAAAGTCGGGTGATTTCCTGTCACTCGCGCGATATAGGAGTTGCATGTTTACATTTCTGCAACCACTATAAGGATGACGGACAGGGTCATGTGTTGTATCATGACCTGAAGGTTTACCCTGTCTGTTTTGATAAAAGTGGATAAGGTCGCAGCGTGTGGTAGTGGTGGCTAAGCGTTTGAAAGTACTAGCCACATACCGCGAAATATGGTAAGCGGTAAGCCTAGTAACCAATCGGCCCGGCAAGTGGACATACCTCCCACCACTCGAACAATTTGGTTCTTCTCACGCACCGACGTGCGGGAGTACGTTCTGCATGGCAGACAGGAATACGGGTTTTGTAGTCGCGCTACAGACGTATGTCCTGCACACATTGGGTGTGCGTACGGTCCTACAGTCGCTTGTGGTGGACCTGATCCACAATCCGGAATGAAAGGCAAACGGTTGCTTCGGAACGATCGTTGGATCTTCCAAGTGTGTGTGTTAGGTTTACCTTGCAAGGTTTAAATTCGATTCGAATCGTCCGCCTCTCACGAGGATTGAGACTGCTTATCCCTTTTACTACAGAGAGTAAAAAGTGAAATTGTTGATGAAGTAATCTTGATGAATGATAATATCTATCTTGCTTGTTTAGTGTAGGTGCTTACCTAGACAACTAACCAAGCTAGAATCTGGAAGCTAAAACTGGAAAATAGGTTATACTCTTAGTTGCTTTTCAGCTAAAAATAACCCAGAACCCTTGCAATGCTTTCATGAGTCTAGTTATGGGCTAAAGTATACCCAATCCCGGGTAAGCCTTGCTGAGTATTAGTATACTCAGCCTTGCTAGTTTTGTGTTTTTCAGGTATAGCCTTTGAAGACCCTACTCTTCCTTTGTCATAGCCCTGTGCTCTTCCAAATGGTTGGTTCATGGAATGGGATCCGTCCCCGGCCAACATTGAGGATACCGAGTGATGTCGTGCCCGGGCTTAGCATGACATCTGTCTTAACGACGTGTTGTAATCGTCGCGTATGTTTTCCGCTGCTAAAAACCATAGCTTTAGCGGTTTGTAATATTTTCTCTAAATTTGAAACTTCATACTTCATTTGGAAACTCTTGGAATATAATTCCTTGTGATGTAAAAATGTGATGGTGATTGTATCTCTGGACTCACCTTCGTGTGAGGTAACCTTATTTGATCCTGTGTATCGGTGGTTTATCGGGACGCTACCCAACAGGCCAAGAGATTATACCGTTTGAAGCACGTTGGAGCCCTCGGGAGTGGACTCGCGTACTTGAGCCGGTATAATTCAGGTTGGTTCTGCCACAGATACCCCGTCTGTGTTGATGAAATTGGTTAAGGTCGCAGTGTGTGGTAGTAGCAGTTAAGCGTTTGAAAGTACTAGCCACATGCCGTGAAATATGGTAAGCGGTAAGCCTAGTAACCAATCGGCTAGGGAAGTGGACTCATCCCCCACCACTCGACTTTTATTTTATGTTTACACGCACCGACGTGTGGGAGTACATTCTACAGAGTAGACGGGAATACGGTCACACAGTCGCGCTGTAGACGTATGTCCTGCACATTGGATGTGCGTATGGTCCTGCAGTCGCTTGTGGTGGCATTGTTCCACGACTCGGAATGAAAGGCAAACGGTTGCTTCGGAACGACCTGTCGGTGTTCCAAGCTTGTGAGTTAGGTTTACCTTGCAAGGGTTGAAATTCGATTCAGAATCATCTGTTTCTCGCAGAGATTGAGACTGCTTAATACTTCTGCCACATAGAGTAATAAGAGCAACTTGATGATGATGAAAGATGATGTTTGTTGAGAAAGTTTTACCATATTTGAGTAGCTATAGTTGCTTACTTAGAATGGATAATCAACTAGAACCTGAAAGCTAAAATTTGAAACTAAGGATCTACTCTTTGTTGCTTTTCAGCTGAACTTAAACCAGAACCATTATAAGCCTTCATAAGTCTAGTTACATGGCTAAGTATACCATGAAACGGGTAAGCCTTGCTAAGTATTAGAGTACTCAGCCTTGCAATATGACTTTATTTCAGGTAATGTCTCTGAAGACCCTACCCTTCTCATGCCTTGGCCCTATGCTCTACCTGATGGTTGGTCCGTGGAATGGGACCCATCCCCGGCCAACACTGATCATACCGAGTGATGTCATGCTAGGGCTTAGCATGATGTCCGTGCTGGCGATGTGTATAGTTGTCGTATTTTAAATTCTGCTGCCGTGAACTTAAATCTTTAAACTGGTTTGTAATAATTTCTATCAGTTTGGAACCTATGCTACTTTTGAAAACTCTTGTAATATAAACGCCTGTGATGTAAAATATGATGGCAATTGTATCTCTGAACTCGCCTTTGTGCGAGGTACCTTGTTTGATCCTGCTTTCGGTGGTTTATCGGGACGTTACCTGACAGGCCAAGGAGTTACACTGTTTGAAGTACGATTGGAGCCCTTGAGAGAGGACTTGCGTACTTGAGCCTGTGTAATTCAGATTGGATCTGCCACAGAGTCCTAGGTATCCAATAGAAATTTATGTACCTAAATTGGGCCATCAGCTCTTGATATTGCACCCACAACAGGAAGAGCGACTCGCTCTCACACCTATATTCCTCTGTGAGCTGAGAGATCACCAATTTTGAATCCTCAAAAATTTCCACTACTTCAGCTCCGGTCTCAAGAAGCAACTCCATACCTTTACGCACTGCTTCATATTCTGCGAGATTATTGGTGCAAGCGGTAGGTAATCTGATTGAAAAAGAATACGTTGCCCCCTGAGACGACACAAGCAGGATACCTATGCCACATCCATCTCCGCAAACCGATCCGTCAAAGTACATGGCCCATGCGCGTATGGAAAGTGCTGCTATGTCAGTATTGATCCTTTCTGCGATGAGATCTACCAACGCTTGCCCTTTAACCTCCTTTGCGGGTTGGTATCGGATATCGAACTTTGACAATGCAAACATCCATTTTCCAAGTCGGCCTTTCAACACAGGAGCCGATAGCATGTGTTTTATAACATCCGACTTGCAGATGACAATTATCTCGGCTGATAGCAAGATATGATGAAGCTTCATGCATGTAAAGAACAAACAAAGGCATAATTTTTCAATATCAGGGTACCTTGTCTCCGCATCTAGCATCCTTCTGCTGAGGTAGAACACAACCCTTTCTTTGTCGTCATGCACTTGTATTACTACTGAAGCAATGGAGGTATCACCTACTGATAGATACATGTAGAATGGTTTATCTTGTTGGGGTGGAACGAGCACAGGTGGTTTTGACACATACTCTTTGATCCCTTCAAATGCCCGTTGCTGCTCTACCCCCCAGCGAAACTCTTCATTAGCTTTGATTTTCACTAACTCCATAAAAGGCTCAATCCACCCGGAGAGATTGGAAATAAACCTTCTGACAAAGTTGATCTTACCAATGAGCTGCTGGAGCTCCCTCTTCGTAGTAGGCGGCACCATTGTTCGCGCAGCTTCTTGACTTTTTAGGCCGATCTCGATTCCTCTTTCATCAACCAAGAAACCTAGGAATTGACCGGCCGATACACCGAAAGCGCATTTCTTCGGATTCATCCTAAGCCCGAACCTTCTAGTTCCTTCCAGAACTTGCCGTAAGTCCCCCAAGTGCCCTTCGACCGACGCAGACTTCACCATGACGTTGTCAATATAAATTTCCACCAGCTTGCTGATCAAATCGTGGAAAATGTAATTCATGGCACGCTGATACATAGCGCCAGTGTTCTTCAACCCGAAAGTCATAACCATATATTCGAACAGTCCTACTACCCCAAGTACTCCGAATGCGGTCTTGTTTACATCCTCCGGAGCCATGAAGATCTGGTTATAACCGGCATTTGTCAGACCCGGGACTACGGGACTGTGTACATAATGTAGTTTATACAGGATTAAGGGATAGGACATGTCCTATACCTTATCTATGTTGTACTCTACTCGCATGCGAAGTAGGACTAGCCGGTGCAGAAGGAACTACTCGAGTTGTACTTGATTACGGTTTCTAGGCTAGTGTCGGACTAGGATTCATGTAACCCTGTCCACCCGAATATATAAGGGCGGGCAGGGACCCCCTCAAAATAACATCAACACCCAAGGCAATACAAACCACCAAACAGGACGTAGGGTATTACGCACATCGCGGCCCGAACCTATCTAAACCTTGTGTTGCTTGCACCTTTGAGTTCCTGATCTCGGCGTCACCCTACCTAAAACTTACCACCTCGGGTATACCCCTCGGTGGGCTGGCGGTAAAACACCGACAGCATTGCCATCCATGAAACTCAAGATCTTATGACCAGCAGCCGCATCAATCAACGTCTCCGCGACACGCATCGGATATTCATCCTTTGGAGTAGCCCTATTGAGGTCTCTGAAGTCCACACAGACTCGCCATCGACCATCCTTCTTTTATATAGGTACAACATGTAACACCCTAAGGTAAATACTCCCAATTTTTAATAAATTTATTTGGGCTTGAATAAATTTTTCAGCGTTCTCTCTAAATTATCTCGTATTTAAAGTAATTTCATAACGCAAGTAATTAAAATTTATTATAAGTCAACTTGCTTGTGCATTCATGCTGCTGCATGGTTTTGTTGTGTGGGTTTGAATTCAAATTTATTTTGGGTTCAAGTGGAATGGTTTGAATGTTTGAGTGTAGGAAAGAAATGGGAAAAAGAAGGGAAAAGAAAGAGCCAGCCCAACCCTCTCTCCCAGCCCAGCCCGACCCAGTTTCCTTTTCTCTCTTTTCCGCGGGCTCTCTCTCAGCCTGGCCCATTTCCCTCCCTCGGGTCCCTCTCTTCCCCCCTCACTCCCGTGTGGGCCGTGCCAGCCCAGCGCGCGCCCCGCCCCGGCCCAGCGCACGCACGCTCCCTTGCTCAGCCTGCGCGCGCAGCGCCCCTTCCTCTCTGACGAACCGGGCCCGCCTATCATCCCCATCCTTCCGCCCTCCTCCCGCAACGGCCGCCCGCAGCCCGGCCGAGATCTCCGGCTCCTCCCCGCCGCACCCGCACCCGAGACCCCCGGCCCTGCCCTCTTATCTCCTGCGCCATCCCTTGGACCCCCTCGTCCCAAGCGCGCCGCCCCTAAACCCTAACCACGGCCGCCGCCTTGCCTCGGCTTGGACCCGAGCCGTCGCCGCCGGTGAGTCCAAATTGCCGGCCCCCGTACCTCCTCGTGCTGTGCTGACCCCCCTATCTCCTCCGCAGGACCCTCGTGTGTTGATCCGAGGCTCGGAGAGCGCCGGCAGTCGTCCTCCCCGCCGAGCACCGCACCGCCGTCCCGCCAAGCGCCGCCGTCGCGCCCCGGCAGGCCGTCTCCGTTCCAATTGGTGCCTCGGTAAGCACCCTCCCGATCTCCTGATGCTTTTGGGGAAGACGCGGTAGCTGGTAGGCCCATCCCCCGCTCGGAACGCCCTCGCGACGGAGCGCCGCCAAGCAGGCACGGACTTGCCGCCGTGACCGTAGAGCGGAGGCAGAGCCGTGCCCAATCAAACCCTAGATAGGTTAGGCGGGCCACCGGCTTCCTTTCCCGGCCGAGTTCCGCCTAAGGTCGAGACCGGATGGCCAGGAATTCCCCGCGCCGGCGAGGCGCCGCCGCGGAGGCAGGACCCGGTGACCACGCAGCCGTTCCAAGGGAGGAGAACCGAGCCATGAGCTGAGCCGTCGCGGTCACGAGCCGAGCTGAGCCGATTAGATCCGAGCCGCCTCATCCTGACCTTTGATTTCTGATCCGGTGGCTCAGATACAACCCACGCGCGAGTCAAGCGAGTAGCATACCGGTCAGCGGTGGTCTTTTTGCTAAAGAGACCCCGGTCTTCCCTGGAATTAACCCGCGGTCCATCTTAATTCAAAAGAAATTACAGTTCAGCCCTGATTTATTCGTTTAAGCCCCTGTCTTTCCTGGAAATTGAACCCGCAGTCCATCTCTTGAGTTTTCTCGTGCTAGCCCCTGGATTTAGGGTTTAATTACGTTTAAGTCCTCGGTTTTTGCCCAGAAGCCCCTGGTTTCTCTGTTTTTCTTACAAATAGGTCCCTGGATCCTGTTTTAAGCGCAGTTTTCGCGTTTTAGCTCTATTTTAGGTGTTCTTTATATGCACGCGATCGTTGTAACGCGTAGAATAGCTTTAGACTAGTTTTGTGTGCTGTTTCTATGTAATGTTGTACTGTTTTCTTATAGTTTGTTCTTGTTATGCATGTGTGTATGTGTGGGCTATGTTTGATGATCGTGAGTAGACGCGGAGCCTTTGGACCAGTACCAGGAGCAGCCGTCTTCCGAGCAGTTCGAGCAGCAGCCGGGAGAGTACGAGGAAGGCAAGTATAACATGAACATCCTATCACTTTTAAATACAATTTCATACTGCATTTTAATACTGTATACCTATAAGGACTTCCTAGCCACTTTTATATCCTTATATATATCCTTTGGGTTGCATTTTGGTTAGTTGTGCTAGGTTGCTGCGCTATAACAAACCTTGGTCCTTTTTAATTAATTTAATTAATGGTCTTATGCAACTTAAATTCTGGAGCCGACCCTCTGTGCTGTGTGCTTGAGTGGTTTGTGCGTCCTTAAAAGATGTTTTGTTAGAAACATGGTTTAGGGGGCCAGCACGGTGCTTAGTGCTTGGTTGGCCACTCTCCATAAGGACCGGTTCATAGAGCGACAACCTGGGACAACCGCGCAACCACAAGACTGGAATGGGACGGTCTTGACTTACTAATTAGGTTGTGTTGGTTTGGGAGTAACTTACCTGCGTGGGCAAGAGGGGTGGTAAGCTTCAATGGTCCCTGCTCCTCCGGCTTGGTCTGTGCTGTGTGTCTTGTACCCCCGGAGGTGGGCCCCATCGTCGCTGATCCAGAATCCTTAGCGGTTACACCTTACCAATGTGATCCTTTGTAACGGTCTCGTAGTGTGCTTGCTAGCCATCTCACCTAAGGAAGTGTGATGAACAACTAGCGTAGCTCACGACTTGTGGGTAAAGTTGTGCAACCTCTCGAGAGTGTAAAACTGATATATCAGCTGTGCTCACAGTCATGAGCGGCCCAGATCCTCCGTCTGATTAGTGGGGTTATCAACCTTTGACGAGAGCGATTCCCCGGGTGGTTTTGGTTTGGATGGTTCTCAGTAGTTCTTAATTAATATTGATTAATTCTTATGCAATTGGGTTTATGGTAATTCATCCACTTGTAGTAATTAGCTTTAATAAAATATGCCAAGACTAAAAGCTAATGCAGTTGAGTCAGCTAACCTTAGAGCCTCATGCTCGTGTTATACTTGTTGAGTACGAGTTTGTACTCACACTTGCCTCTCTACTCTTCTGTTCTATTTTGGATATCTTCGACTGCTGCTCAGTGCCCGGCAACGTGGAGGACTACGTCAGCGGCTTCGACGACTTCTAGGCGTTTGTCTCCCAGTCGACGTCCCTGTGGCGCCCAGCTCTTCATGTATCTCTTTTACGCTTCCGCAACTCTTGAACCGATTCTTGATTCGGTTGTAATAAAATAATTTATTCATGATTTATTTACGATTTATATTAATATTATTCGTGACATGTGTTGTGATATCTTGATAATCTGTTGTATATATGCGTGACTTGATCCTGGCGCATATATGATTGCTCGATTTATGTTCTTATAAATCGGGTGTGACACAACACTTGAAATCTACTTGGCATACCTGCAAGGCCTGATAAATCCTACTTCTAGCATTTTCGCCACTTCCTTCTTAACCTCCACCAGGACTTCAGCCTTCATTTGTCACGCTCGCTGCTGAAACGGCCAAAATCCATTCTTGAGAGGGAGCCGATGCTCGACTATACTCCTGTCCAACCCAAGCATCTCCGTATAATCCCAGGTGAAGCAATCTGCGTACACCTTTAGCAAAGCTATCATCGGCTCTCATAAACACGGGCGTGGCTTATCCCCAAGACCAATATCCACTTCTTCGAGCTCGTTAGTTGATGTAAACCCGTATCCTAATTTTCCATCATCTGTTAAATCAACACTGCAGATGGACAAAGAAGATAATAAAAAGAATTTCGGCTGATCGTTGAGATCGGCCGCTTTATATCCTTCATTGTTCTTTGAAACTTTACAATAGAAGTATAGCCGGCTGCTAAAGCGGGCCTCCCTGTAACTGCTATGATCATGTAAAACACTTGACATCAAAGGTTTACATTTAATTTTTTGGGGCCGATCGCGGGGATCAGCCTCACCAAGTGCGTCGATCAGCTCGTTCTTTGTGACTCATCTACTCTGTAAGACCAGTGGATAAGACCAGCCTCACCCCATTTTTTGTAGCTTCAATGCGGTCGCAGCCTTCCAAACTGATCACCGAGATCGGCTCTTGGTCTTCCGTGTCACAGATGCTCATGGCAGCATGCGAGATCTCGATCGAGTCATCTACATGAACCACTTCTACCTCATCTCCATTGTGGAAGGGATGCAGCAGTTGGCATGGATCCAATCCCTGCCAAGTAGGACATTATATGTGCTCTTACTGTTGACGATGAAGAAAGAGGTCAGGACAGTCTTGTTTCCAACGGTCAGATTGTGGCAGAACCAACCTGAATTATACCGGCTCAAGTAAGTGAGTCCAATCCTGAGGGCTCTAACGTGCTTCAAACGGTATAATCCCTTGGCCTGTCGGGTAACATCCCGATAAACCACCGAACACAGGATCAAATAAGGTTACCTCACACGAAGGTGAGTCCAGAGATATAGTCACCATCACATTTTACATCACAAGGAAATTACTTTACAAGAGTTTCTAAAAGCAATACAAAGTTCCAAATTTAGAAAAGTTATTTACAAACTGTTAGAGTTATGGTTTTTAGCAGCGGAAAACATACGCGAGGATTACAGCACGTCGTCAAGACAGATGTCATCACTCGGTGTCCTCAGTGTTGGCCGGGGATGGATCCCATTCCACGGACCAATCATCTAGGAGAGCACAGGGCCAAGGCAAGGGAAGAGAAGTGTCTTCAAAGACATTACCTGAAAAACATAAAACTAGCAAGACTGAGTATACTAATACTCAGCAAGGCTTACCCGAGTTTGGGTATACTTTAGCCCATAACTAGACTCATGAAGGCATTTCAAGGGTTCTGGGTTTATTTTCAGCTGAAAAGCAACAAAGAGTATAACCTACTTTCAAGTTTTAGCTTTCAGATTCTAGCTTGATTAGCCATTCTAGGTAAGCACCTATACTAAACAAGCAAGATAGAGATTATCATCCATCAAGATTATTCCATCAACAATTACACTTTTTACTCGATGTGGCAGAAGGGATAAGTAGTCTCATTCATCGTGAGAGGCGGACGATTCCTGAATCGAGATTCAACCTTGCAAGGTAAACCTAACACACACGCTTGGAATACCAACAGGGCGTTCCGAAGCAACCGTTTACCTTTCATTCCGGGTCGTGGAACAGGCCACCACAAGCGACTTGCAGGACCGTACGCACACCAATTGTGCAGGACATACGTCTGTAGCGTGACTACAAAACCCGTATTCCTGTCTGCCACGCAGAACGTACTCCCACAGGTCGGTGCGTGAGAAAAACCAAATTAATCAAGTGGTGGAAGGTATGTCCACTTGCCGGGCCGATCGGTTACTAGGCTTACCGCTTTACCATATTTCGCGGTATGTGGCTAGTACTGTTCAAACGCTTAGCCACCACTACCACACATATCGACCTTATCAGCTTTTATCAAAACAGACAGGGTAAAACCTCAGGTCATGATACAGCACATGACCCTGTCCGTCATCCTTATAGTGGTTGCAGAAATGTAAACAAGCAACTCCTATATCGCGCGAGTGATAGGAAATCACCCGACTTTTACCGGTCCTGTTTAGCAGAGCATCTAAGCGATGAGGACTCGGGTTCAATACATTGGTTCCTAAGATCTTATGCATCGAGGATTTCATTTCAACTCCTAGACGTAATGCAAGATATATAATATAATAATGGAATTGTAATAGATTGAAATACTGGGATATGCACCGGGGCTTGCCTTTACTGGTGGGGCTGAAGTTAGAGATGTCAATATCTTCCGAGCTTTGGTTTGGGGCTTCAGTTAATCCCTTGGTGACATTCACTTAGTCTTCAGGAACATCCTCTGCAGACTCCTGGGAGATCTTGTAGGTACCGTGTGCGGAAGTAGTCGTATCTACATGCCATGCAACATTTCATTCAAAGTGTGCACATAAAATTATCTTACTTCACAATACAGTTGCAATCCAGCACTCATATAACACACTATTCACATCCAACCAAAAAGATCTGAAACTAAAATTGGATCGAGCTCTAGGTGGACAACTAATTAGAATCGGCTACTTGTTGAGGGTTACAACAGAGCCGACTGGAAACAACGGGGGTTTGGTCGATTGAAAGGTGCATTGGTTCCTAACTGATCGATGAAAACACCGATCACTTTAGCAGAGGAATAATTCCTAAAACAGTTGTGTCTTAACTGAGATGTGCTTAAGTGTTATTCTAGGTAACTAAGTGTGGTTGTATCGACTCAATTACGTCAGCACAACTATTGAGTGACGTACAGCCGATTGGAGTGTGGTTAAGGGTATGTAACCGATAGATATCTAGCCGATCTCTCAGTCGATAAATCGGCTGATAGAAGTGTGTGGATAAGGATGGGAAAACTAGGGATTGATCGGCCATAACCGATATGGAAAAACAACTAGAATCGGCTTGGATCGGCCAATAGCAAGAATCTTAAGGTCGTGTGTACACCTTTGATACATCGATTGTATGCAGCCGATGTAGGATAGAACAAAAGAATTATATCAGCAGTAGCCAATATTGAAAGGGTAACAACCGGATTGGCTAGTCAGCCGATGGTAGAAGCATATCAAAAGAAATGCATCGGCTGACAGCTGTTACACAGAAACATCACGAACTCAAAGGAGACGGATGCTTAGCGACTGAGCTGATAGCCGACGCTGAAGCATAGCTGCCGAGATGTATTAGCTGAGCAGCAGATACACACAAACTAACAAGGATCTCTATACGAAAAGGACCTTAAGGAAACGGCAATCAAAACAAGGACAGAGTCTTGATGGCAGGGATATGAGCACTCATGCGAAAGGATTAACTAATTATCGCATATCTCAACTTGAGACATACATCCTATTATTTACTTTTCAGCTATAACACAAGCATATAATATAAAGTACAATAAAGCATTCATTCCCTAATAGTTAACCTAGACCACAAATCAAAGACTTCAATTCAAGATCATAACATAAACTTGTAGATTTTAATCTAAGGATTCAAACAAAACTGATTTTATATTTTTATGAACTTCTTACAAAAATCTATGAAATGTAGAAGTTCTTTGATTTAAAATAAAGAAGGTTTTGGACATTTTACAAAGAACACCCTAGAACTTTCTAAATCAAAGCAATTAAGTCCCTGGTAGGGAAAAAAGAGAACAGGAAGATAATGATGATATTCCGGCAAAGAATCACCGGCATTAAGAAGATTCAGTGAAACGGGGCAAACCTTGGGGTAACCTTGGTTGTAGAGGAGAACAGACGGAAAGTGAAGTCTCGTGGCGACAGGATCGGCGAAGAGAAAAGCTCGATGAGGACGAGACTCCGTGGATGACGAAGAAGCTTGCTGGGGATTGTAGTGGGTAGAGAATGGCCGAAGAGGTAATCCCCGTGGTGATTTGTGGTGATGGCGGTTGGTTGAGCGATCAACGAGGGTAGGAACTGCTGGATGTCGTGGACCATGGGACGAGACGATAAAGCCGGATGGGTTTGCTAAGCCGACTTCTCCGCGAACCTTAGGGTTTTCCTGCTCACGGATTGAACGTCCTCTTCCCACACACATGCGATGCCAAAGCCTGGCCGACCGAACACCTCTGCTCACACAAGAAGAAACCTCCGTTGACCTGACTGCTCCGGTGCGTGCACTACCGGCATACTTACACAACCATTTGCAAGGCTGCCGCTCCCGTTCTGCTTCCACACCATCGGCCTCCAATTTGCTTGCGCATGGTTTGTTGCTTTGCATACGCACGCGCCTGCAGAAACGAGCCGAGTCGACCACTGGCAGAACACTTGGCTCGCATCCGCGGACATACTAGTCCAAATCCGTTCGGACCTTCACCTTCGCTTCGCCGCCTTTCCTTTCGGTTCGTCATGCCATAACCACTCCTCCGCCTTCACGAGGACCGTGGTCTGCTTGCATTAGGACCGTGCCTTCCATTGTCCTCTCCTCGACGGCCTCCGATCAATGCGTTGTGCATCACTGCAGTTGGCATCACTTCTCCTGCGACCAGCATTCCATCGTGTTCCCGCATCTCGCGCAGAAGCCCCGCTACGCGCCGCCGGTTCTTGCGCAGGAGCTCGGCGTCGCTTGCTTCGGCCTTGCCGTGTCATTCCCGCGCATCCATGCTCCAGCGCCCACACTGCTCCGCCGCGCACGCGCTGCTCTACCCGTGCGCTCGCATCTGCCGCACCCTCGCCGGCTCCCTATGTCCGCGCTCCAACTGAGCCGCCCTGCATCGCTGGTTTCCCCCGCCTGGCTCACTCCCACGCGCCTCCACGCGTGCTCGCGCCACCTGGGCCTGCTCCTACCCCGGCCAAGCCACTCGCGCGCGTGCCGTCAACCGCGCCTCCAGCGCCCTCCGCGCGCGCTCCGCCCAACACCTGCCCACACCGCCAACTTCCATGCGCCATCGCGTGCATGCTCGCGCTACCCGCTCGGCGCCGAGCTGGTCTGCCCGCTGCGGCCGCTGCTCTGCTCCACGCCAACGTCGCCAGCGCCACGCACCGAGCCTCCTGCGTCGTGGCTTCACCTGCATGGTCTGCTCCCACGCGCTCTGCTCTTCCCGCTGTCCGCTCGCACGCCTGGCTGCCACCCTGCGCACGCTCCGCTAGCGCTCCGCCCGAACCGCCGCGCCGGCTTGCCTGCCTCCCGCGACGCCCGCTCGCGCCACGCAGCGCCTCCGCTTGCGTGGGCCGCTCGCCTGCGCAGCGCGCCTGGCGCCGCCTGGGGCTGCTCGCCAGCCGCGCGTCCCGCGCTAGCCACGAGCCGCCGCTCCACCCGCGCGCGCCGCCTGCCTCGGGTCCACCTGCGGAGCTGCAGCCGCGCCGCCGGCCTGCCGCCCGCGTGCCCCGCCTGAGCCGCTGCCGTCCGCGCGCTTGGGCCGCTGCCGTCCGCCCCGCAAGCCGGCCGAGCCGCCCCCGCGCGCCCCGCTGCGTGCCTGCACCGGGCCCGCTCGCCGCCGGCGGAGCCGCCTGCTCCCGTGCCGGCCCAAAGAAATGAGAAAGAGAGAGAAACAGAAGAAAAGGTGCGCCGCCAGTGAAGGATAAGGAAGAACAGAGAGAGGAAAAACAAAGAAGGAAGGGAACTAGGATTTCCCAAGGACTTATGCGTAATTTTAGAAAAGTGCAAGGGTCTTTTTGTAAAGCATAAATTTCACATTAATCTAAAACCCAAATGAGGAAATGCCCAAAACGAAAGTTGGAGAGTTTTTCAAACTCTACAACATTGCTTTAGGGCTCAAGTTCAAAAACTCAAAACTTATATCTTTAGACGTGAATCTTTGAACAAAAGTCGGATTTGAATTACTTTTGTCCTAAAGAGCATAACTTTATAAAATTCAGGATCTAAATGCAAGCATTTATGACATGTCATGATGGCGGGATAGACTCGTCATAATGATTGGATAGACATGTCATGATGACTTGCACTTTTAACTTTAGTCCTGAGTAATTTTGAAAGTTACTTTTGTAAATCAAATATTTGCATAAAAGGACTTGTACTTTTTATAAAATTACATAAACACCCTTATTTTTACCACTTTAACCAAAATTTTTACACAACTCAACACATGCATTTCTAATGCAACTTTTTGGGTAAAGATATATTTTTACAAGACATAAAATAAGAAAAACATATTTGCAAAACAAAACTACCCTTCACTCATTTTGAGATTACCTCCCATCCAAATACATTTTGCAAAAACAACCCTAAGTTTTTCTGTAATTACAAGAATACCCTTTCTATTTGCACTTTTAAGTTTTCAAAAGTTTCACATAACACACACGAGCTTTATACAAACAAACACATACTTCACACTAACAAAATATTTGCCTAGCATTACAAGTACATGAACTGTCACACAGATCCACACTAAGGATGCCTTGTGCCTCTGATGTTTGGCCATTGAAGTCGCTTAGCGTGACGTTGGTCTTGATCAAATCTCCAGCGGACTGCCCCAAGCGGCGCAGCACTAAGTACGGCATTATGTTAACTGCCGCTCCTGTGTCAACCAACATCTTGTTGACAGGCTAGCCGCTGTCACACCCGATTTTTAAAGACCAAACCGAATGCATAACTATATGTATGCCAGGATCAAGTTCCATACATATAGTGACTTCATCAGTGAATAATCGGTAACAGTATCATGAAAAGAGAATTAAAAGACTATAAAGATTATCAGAGTTATACAGCTTATCCTGGAAACGAAGACTCCAAACTTCATAGGCAATCGACCGGGGGTTGTGCAAGCCTAGAACTCAGCATCATCTTCAAAAGACTTCGCATCCCTTTCTTCTCTGAGCAGCAATTATAACAAGCGTGAGTACACTTATGGTTGGTACTCAGCAAGTGTTGGGAATTATATGACATGAAGGCCAAAATCAAGGAAAGGCTAACTGGCTTACTGCGATAAGCAATTTTAGTTGGTCAAATTTTATTAGCACCTGATTACTAAGGTATAAGTTCATACCAAAATCCACTTTAAAAGAAATAGAAGAGATATAGCATAAGCATAACCACAACCATAAACATGGTCCATGATAACCATAACCATAACCATGGTCCACGATTTAATTTATCTTCAAGTTCAATTATCATGTGAGGGTCCAAGCCGCTCTTAACCGTGAGCACAGCTGATATATCAGTTTTCACTCTGCAGAGGTCGTACACTTTACCCACGACTCGTGTTTCCCTTGATGCCCGGGTTTGCAAGGCCCTTAAACACTTCCAAGGTGAGTGGCAGGGATTCACTACGAGGCCTTTACAAAGATTCCCTAACTTGCATTGGTCCGCTAAGGTTTCAGGCCGCAGTGGTCATAACCCTCCCTAATGAGGAAGACGCCTTACCCAGGATCATATCTACACCTCAAGAGGACCGAGCTATACCCCATCAACGGACTCCCCTCTTGCCCTTTCGGTAAGACCTTTACAAGCCAAGGTTTCTAATTAATTAGCCAAGACCAGAGCCATGTAGTAATTGTGGTTGCACTATTTTCCTAGGTGGTTCTCCATGTTCCGATTAAAACATATGATCTTGTGATCAACAACACAAAGAGCATGAACATGGATAAAACAAGTGTAGTATCATCATTATCATCATCAGGGTTATATATTATTCCCGAACCATAACCAGTTATAGCAACTAAGCAATAGCTACCCAACATAAAGGTAAAACCCAGGTTGACAAGGAATGATCATAAAGACTAGGCATATCCTTAATTAGGGTCCATCAAAATTAGGACACATGCATGCATATAAAGAAAAGTTATATTTACTATGATTATTAGGATAAAAGCATGTTCAAGGAAATACTTACCTTTCTTTTAGAGAATAGCTGCTCATAGTCTTCAACTCTTGTTCTTGAAACTCTAGATCTTCAAAGCTCTTGGATCGCGCTTCTTCTAACATCACACAAGCATCCGACCGAAGCATACAAGCAAGCAAACAAATAAGAACAACTAAGAACAGATACAACAAACAAAAGGAAAGCTTTAAAAGAGCGAACTAAAGGATAAGGCTCGTTGCTACGGTCACGAGAGCGCAAGAAACGCGGAAAACGGAGCTAGGGTTGAAAAGAAACAGCTATCGGAAGACTTATGTTATGCAAGAAATAGAAGAACTATAGGCTTTCATTTATTTTAATCCAGAAAACTAATATAAAAGATATTCAAAAGAGAATATCCCTAATTATAATTAACTCATATTATATTTGCATTTATAAAGATGAAGTAGAACTTAGTCAAATTTTATATATAATCCTCTATGTACAAATTATCCGAATTAAACAATTAATTAGAAAAGAAAACTTGTGAGAACATCTAAACATATTAAATTAATTTTATATATGATTCGAGTTGAACTAAACAAATTAAATTACAAACACATTTAAGTTGATATTAATCAAATTAACATTAATTATGAAAACCGGAGTAAAGACTTAATTGGATTTTATTTCGAAAAACTAGATGAGAGGATATTATTCAAATTAAATTGATATCTAATTTTAAAAACTGGAATTATGGTACAACAACACTGTTAAACGATAGCTTAGGGTTTTAGAAGACTAACGCAAAAGGAATGGATCGAAACGGATCTAAAACGCGAAAACTACGCATGAAACAGCACTGCAGGGATCTATACGTAATTAACTATAGACTTTAGGGGTTAGCAGAAAAGAAATACAAGACACAGAAAAATAGGGCTCACAAATACAGAAAAGTTTAGGGTTCGATCTGAAAAATTCCACAGGTGGGGCTGGATTGAAAAGATGCAATAGATCCAGGGGGTTTTCTGCGAAATCTGCAAGATACGGGAAAGAACAGGAAAATTACATCTTTCTCCAGGGACTGGATTGCAAAAACTCGAGTTTCCTCCTTGGCTGCTGCACGGGAGCTTCCTGCCGGCCAAAATTGCAGCGATTTAGACCATGGGAGAGCACGGGAAGTAGGGGAAAAAGAAAGAGGAGAGGGAGGGGGTTCGATTCCATGCCTTACCCGCAGCGGAGATGCATTGTAGAGATCGAATTTCGCAGGAGAAAACAGCAACGTCGGTTCTGTTCTGTTCGTGAGCGTCTGTTCATGGTGGCAGCTGCAGTGATGGCTCTGTTTGGGGTGGTGGCCTGCAGGGGGCCGCGGCTGCAGGGGTTCGGCGTGCAGGAGGGAGGGGGCGGCACCCTGGTGACGCGCAGAATCGGCCGGCAGCGGTTCTACACGTCCTCTATTTCTGGGCGACAGAGTTGGGCAGGGGCGGTGCAGGGGGGAGTGCAGGGCGCGCATAGGGGCTAGCGGCATTCTGGTGGTGCGCGCAGGTGCAGGAGGGAGGGACGGCACTGGCTGTAGCAGGGCAGGGGCTCCGGCGACGCCAGTGCACGCTGCTGCGGCTCCCAGGTGTGGGCGTAGGGGAAAAAAAAGCAGGGCGCAGGGCGCCTGGAGGAGAAGATCAGGAGGGGCCTAGGCGCTCGGGGAGAATGATGCGGCGGCGCTGCACAGGAGGCCATGTCAGGAATGTAGGGTTACACGAGGATTTATAGGGCACGCAGGAGCCGACGCAGGGGAGAAAATTAGGGCCGGCTACCAGAGAACAGGAGGTGCAAGATGTGTTTAAATAGGTCTGGAGATATCGTGCGGGGCTCCAACTCGAACGAGGATAAGGATGCGGTGGCGCATCGGGCTGGGACTCGCTCTTAAGTCCGGATTGCCCACGGAAGGTGAGATTAGGCTGACCGGCGGGTTCCACAATTTAGCGAGCAAAGAGAGGATAGAAGAGGTAACGGAAAGAGAAAACGAAATTGACCGAGTGAGTTCGGTTATGTGCTGGAACAGGTTCGGGTGAGGGCCGAACGTGAAAACGAGCTGACTGTGCTGGTTGAACATGAACGAGTTATTCGAGAGCGCGGAAAAGAGAAGGAAAGGATCAGGCCGAGTCGTTGGAGCTGACGGTGATCGAACGTCATCGGAAAAATACTGAAGATGAGCCATGAGACGTCGTTTTCGAGCATGACTTGATCGGGAAAAACGGTTAGAGGATCGGGAGCTTGATGGGACATCTTAAAGATTCAGAGAGGACAAGGTTAAAAAGACATACAACAAGATACGGTTCGGTCCGACTACGATGAAAATCAAAATAGAAATATTTTCCAGAACACATTTTCAAGTTTAAAATAAATCAAGAAAAGTTCAGATAAATATTTTAAACCACGAAAAATATATCCGGAAGAATCCCAAAAATTCCGAGGAAAACTCGGGAGGTAATTTGGGTCACGAGGATTCCAATAAAATATTTGGGACTCACAAAAAAAATTTAGAGCTTTCCAAGTAAAAAAAATGGATCTAGCTCTTGCATAAATAGAATAATTGCCAGAAAAATCTTTAAAATTCTCGAAAAATCCTATTGATTGATGAACACATCCTAAAAGACATTCACATCCTAAAATTAAATATTTTAGGGTGTGACAGCCGCTTATGTAACCCTTGAGATATAAAGCCTTCAAATGCTTGTAGCTCTTTGCTTCAAATATTACCGGCCGCGGCCCCAAGTCAAGCTGGGCCACTGATAATTCCTCACGGACTAAAGCGTGGAACTCCGCTGGGAGCACAAACACCATATGTGCATCAGCCGATGTCTTCGAATCGGCTCTTGTTGATCTTGGCTGCCACTCCTTCCTGGGAGAGCGCGACTCCCTTTTCTACATGTAGTGGACTTTGTCCGCCAAATCTGGGCACACCTTCCTCAGTGTCTCAAGATATCTAGCCTCAGTTTCCTCCAGGCTGTGCAACCGCTGAACCCTGCGTTTCTAGGAATGGTTAAGTCTATTAGGGCACCAGCACGGACGGTGATACTTATCCTCTTCTTCTTCGAAGTCCACCCTTCTTCGTGGTGGTTGAATCTGTTCTTGCTGGGACGGTACAGGTCCCAAACGCCGGAAAACTGAGACCCCCTCTGCATCTCGCTTCCGGGATCCGCACTCCGGGCAATCCTTGGTAGTAGGTAATCGACTCATGCCGGAATCCCAACAATACTTGAAGAACGGGCAATGCCAACGATCACGCGTGTCTTCCCGTTTCTTCAAACTTTTTCCAGTACGGCGTTCATACTCTTCCTCCTCTGACTCACGCTGGAGACACTGCTGGTACTGGTACTCGTACTTCTTGAGGAGATCGGAAGAGGCTGGCCGCTGATTCCTGACATGCCTTACTTGTTCTTCTGTGATATATCCCTTCTCTCCCTTTTGGGGCCGATCGCAAGGATCGGCCTCTTCATTCTTGGTTCGGCGGGGTGGTGCAAGCCCTGTCATGTTAATGCCGAGTGCGAAATCTAATTGCCGCTTCGCAGACCGGTCATAACCTTCCACCATGTTCACACTTAGGAAGGGCTGGGTGTCGACCTTCATGGCGGTTTGGCCCAAGATCAATCGGCCTTGCTCAATAGCCGATTGGATCTACCGACGGAGTTCCTTGCAGTCGCTCGTGTTGTGAGTGAAAGAGTTATGCCACTTGCAATATGATCTCCCCTATAGCTCCTATGCCGTAGGAGCCTTGCAACCTTCAGGTAACTTCAACTGTTTTTCCTTCAATAACAGGTCAAATATCTGTTCAACTTTGCTCATGTCGAAGTCAAAACCTTTCGCAGGCCCTTGCTATTTCACCCACTTACAGGACATGGGATTTGCCCCCCGAGTCCATTCTACAATTGCTACTTCCTGATCATCCCCAGAGTCTTCAGCGTCTTTGGTGTCGATCAATGTCACTTGACGCTTGAACTTATCTTGGTATAGCTCTGGGTGGCGCTGCTCATATGTGGTTAACGTTTGCACCAAGTGCGCCAAAGAGTTGAACTCCAATTAGGAAGCCAGATCCCTGATCGGCTTTAGTAATCCCAAGGATGCCAACTCGACCGCCTCTTTCTCCAAAATTCGGGTCGAGTAACATCGGTTCTTCACCTCTCTGAAGCGTTGGATATATTCCGGCATGGTTTCCCCACGTTTTTGTTGTACTTGTGCCAAGTCGGCAATTCCTGCCTCTGCAGCTTCCGAGTGATACTGAATATGAAATTGCTCCTCCAGCTGCTTCCAGGTGCGGATCAAATCAGGGCCTAATGATGTGTACCATCCAAAGGCTGGCCCTATGAGAGACTGCGAGAAAAACCTCACTCGCAAGGGATCCGACACCGAGATCATCCCTATTTGTGCTAAGTATCAGCTCACATGCTCGATGGAGCTAGATCCTTCTGCTCCACTGAATTTGGTGAACTCAGGAAGCCAATACTTAAGCAGTAGGGGAATTAAATAATAGTCATTAGGATACGGCTTAGAATAGCTGATCGCCCTCCCCTTTAGTAGAATCCCAAATTGATCTCTTAGGATGGCACTGATCTGATCTACCGTCTGCGCTCCTGGGTCGAGTGCGCACTATCGTGACTCGGCCCGATGGCATAGGCAGCTAGCCACACTTGTTTGTGAGCATCTACCCCGGAAACTCCTCCAGCCGCCCTCTGCACTGAGTGTACCAGATTATTGCTATCCGGTATATAAGCACATATATACCCATGCGGGATCTCCTTGGGCGGCTCGCTGAAGAATTGGTGATCCACAGGATCACCTCCCACCTCGTAGACAACATAGGCCCGGGAGCCGTGTGACTTCGAAGCCGCAAGCGCATAAGGCAGTGGTGGCCTAGCTTGGAATGGCAATTCTCCCATATAACTCCCCAAGTTAGGTCCCGTTGGATTGTATTGATGCTTCGTGATTTCCTGGACCACGCGCAGCGCAACACGCTCGAAAGCATTTACCAAGCTCTTGGAGTGTAGGTGTAGTGAGTGGGCCACCACGTTGTTTACTTCCTGACGTAGAGCTCTGGTACGATCTTCTGAAGGGGTGGACAGATCTATGCCATCAAGAGCGCCTTCGGGTGAAAATCCCTTCCACCTAACGCGGTGATGGCGGGTCTTCTCGAAAGAGCCGATGAGATCGGCTTCGAAGAGAGTCTTGATCTTGTCGTATTTCTGCTTGTGTTCAGCAGGCAGCTCCTCATACGTGATCGGATCATCTCTCATCATCCCATCAGCGGAAGTCGATGAAGTTGATGAAGATGGTCCCAGATAACTCCTCAAGCATATATGTGTTCCCAGATAGGACTTGGTCAACCCTATAAGGCCCGTGCTAGTTTGGAGACCATTTGCCATACACTGTATCTTTAGTTTCCAATGGTAGCACTACTTCCCAAACCAGATCTCCAACTTGAAATACTTTTGGCTTGACTTTCTTGTTGTACATGCGGGCTTCTTTGGCCTTATTTTCTTTGATCTTCTCAAGTGACCAAAGCCTTAGCTCCATGAGGTCTTCAACATTATCATTCATCAGAGTAGCATACTCTTCAGCTGTTAAGTCATTTTAGAACTCTATGCGCCTCGAGCCGGCCGTAATTTCCTATGGTAATACAGCCTCCTGTCCATACACTAGGTGATAAGGAGAAGTTTTTGTTGCTCCATGGCAAGAAATATGGTATTCCCACAATGCTTCTGATAAGATCTCATGCCAACGCCTAGGATATTCATCAATCTTTCTTTTGATCCACTTGATAAGGCTCTGATTGGATGCTTTAGCTTGTTCGTTTGCTTGGGTATAATATGGAGATGACCTAATCAGCTTGATGCCCATGTCGGTGGCGAACTTCTTGAACTCCTCTGAAATGAAGACCGAACCTCCATTTGTTGTAATGGTATGAGGAATCTAAACCTGTGAATGACATGCTCCTTGACAAAATTAATAACATCCTTGGATGCTACCGACTTCATGGGAACCGTCTCCACCCACTTGGTAAAGTAATCTGTGATGGCCAAAATAAACTGGTGGCCTTTGCTGGATGGAGGATTAATTTTGCAGATCATGTCCATGCCCCAATCTTTGAAAGTCCACGTTTTGATGATAGGGTTCATTACTGACGCTGGTACCATCTGAATCTTCCCGAACCTCTAACATGCCTGAAATCCTTTATAATATCTGAAGCAATCTTCAAGCATGGTGGGCCAGTAATACCCCGATCGCCTAATTAGCCACTTCATCTTGTGAGCCGATTGGTGATTCCCACAGGTGCCTTCATGGACTTCGTGTAAGAGCTGTTTGGATTCAACCGGCCCCAAGCATTTGAGCAGCAAACCTTCTAAAGTCCTGTAGAACATGTCATCTCCTATCAGGACGTATCTCATGGCCTTGTAACATATCCTCTTGGGTGCCCCCCGAGCCGAATCCTTCAAATAATTGAAGATATCAGCTCTTCAATCTTCTTGGTCCAGTAGGTGTACCTGAAGATCGGTTTTGTCCACTACAGCCTTGTATCCCGAAGCCATCTGTGCCAAATCATTGGCCTCCGAATTTCGAGTTCTAGGTATCCCATAGAAATTTATGTACCTAAATTGGGCCATCATCTCTTGACATTGTACCCATAACAGAAAGAGCAACTCGCTCTCACACCTGTGTTTCTCTGTGAGCTGAGAGATCACCAATTTTGAATCCCCGAAAATTTCCACTCCTTCAGATCCGGCCTCAAGAAGCAACTCCATACCTTTACGCACTGCTTCATATTCCGTGAGATTATTGGTGCAAGCGGTAGGTAATCTGATTGAAAAAGAATACGATGCCCCCCAAGGCGACACAAGCAGGATACCTATGCCACATCCATCTCCACAAGCTGATCCGTCAAAGTACATGGCCTATGCGCGTATGGAAAGTGCTGCTATGTCAGTATTGATCCTTTCTGCGATGAGATCCGCTAACGCTTGCCCTTTGACCGCCTTTGCGGGTTGGTATCGGATATCGAACTCTGACAATGCAAACATCCATTTCCAAGTCGGCCTTACAACATAGGAGCCGATAGCATGTGTTTTATGACATCCGATTTGAAGATGACAATTATCTCGGTTGATTACAGGATATGACGAAGCTTTGTGCATGTAAAAAATAAACAAAGACATAATTTTTCAATATCAGGGTACCTTGTCTCCGCATTTAGCATTCTTCTGCTGAGATAGAACACAACCCTCTCTTTGTCGTCATGCACTTGTATTACTACTGAAACGATGGAGGTATCACCTACTAATAAGTACACGTAGAATGGTCGATCTTGTTGGGGTGGAACAAGCACATGTGGTTTTGACAGATACTCCTTGATCTCTTAAAATGCCCGTTGCTGCTCTGCCCCCCAGCGAAACTCTTCATTGGCTTTAATTTTCACCAACTCCATAAAAGGCTCAATCCGCCCGGAGAGATTGGAAATAAACCTTCTAACAAAATTGATCTTACCAATGAGCTGCTGGAGCTCCCTCTTTGTAGTAGGCGGCACCATTGTTCGCACAGCTTCTTGACTTTTTAGGCCGATCTCGATTCCTCTATAATGGACCAAGAAACCCAGAAAGTGACCAGCCAATACGCCGAAAGCGCATTTCTTCGGATTCATCCCAAGCCCGAACCTTCTAGGTCATTCCAGAACTTGCCGTAAGTCCCCCAAGTGCCCTTCAACCGACGCAGACTTCACCACGACGTCGTCAATATAAATTTCCACCAGCTTGCCAATCAAATCATGGAAAATGTAATTCATGGCATGCTGATACGTAGCGCCAGCATTCTTCAACCCGAAAGTCATAACCACATATTCGAATAGTCCTACTGCCCCAGGCACTCTGAATGCGGTCTTATTTACATCCTCTGGAGCCATGAAGATTTGGTTATAACCGGCGTTGCCATCCATGAAACTCAAGATCTTATGCCTAGCAGCCACGTTAATCAATGTCTCCATGACAGGCATCGGGTATTCATCCTTTGGAGTAGCCCTGTTGAGGTCTCTAAAGTCCACAAAAACTCGCCATCGGCCATCTTTCTTTTGCACAGTTACGACACTTAAAATCCACTTGGCATACCTGCAAGGCCTGATGAATCCTGCTTCTAGCATTTTCTCCACTTCCTTCTTGACCTCCACCAGGACTTCAGCCTTCATTTGCCGCGCTCGCTGCTGAAATGGCCAAAATCCATTCTTGAGAGGAAGCCGATGCTCGACTATACTTCTGTCCAACCCAGGCATCTCCGTATAATCCCAGGCGAAGCAATCTGCGTAGTCTTTTAACAAAGCTATCATCAGCTCTCGTAAACACGGGCGTAACTTTTTGCTGACAAATGTTGGGCATGGCTTATCCCTAGGACCAATATCCACTTATTCGAGCTCATCAGCTGATGTAAACCTGTATCCTAATTTTCCATCATCTGTTAAATCAACACTGTAGATGGACAAAGAAGATAAAAAGAATTTTGGCCGATCGTTGAGATCGGCCGTTTTATATCCTTCATTGTTCTTTGAAACATTACAATAGAAGTATGGCCGGCTGCTAAAGTGGGCCTCCCTGTAACTGATATGATCATGTAAAACACTAGACATCAAAGGTTTACATTTCATTTTTTGGGGCCGATCGCGGGGATCGGCCTTGCCAAGTGCGTCAGAGCAGCTCGTTCTTTATGACTTATCTACTCTGTAAGGCCTGTGGATAAGACCAGCCTCACCCCATTTTTTGTAGCTTCAATGCGGTCGCAACCTTCCAAACTGATCCCCGAGATCGGCTCTTGGTCTTCCGTGTGGCAGAATCGCCTGAATTATTCCGGCTCAAGTGCGCTAGTCATTGCTATTTAGCCGATACTAACTCAACGCACTTCAAACAGAACAACACATTGGTCTGTCGGGTCTCCACCCGATGCAACCACGGTTCAACAGGATCGAAGCAGGTTTACCTCGCACGAAGGCGAGTTTACAATCATGGTACAGCTCATCAACTTTTAATTTACAGACATGCAAATATTAGTACAAACCTTGTTCAAACTTACAGGAAACTTATATAAATAGTGTTTAAACTGACAAGCTAAACAGCTTGTCCTTGCTCACAGCGGAAGGAAACAATAAACACGCGACTACATACGTTGCAAAGGTTGACACCATGCTCAGCCCAAGGCCTGGTGTCACTCAGGAGGGTCACTGCCAGCCGGGGACGGATCCCACTCCACGGTCCAGCCATGTGGAACAGAAGTTGGCCATGCAGAACTATCCGTGGTGTTTTTGAAACTGATACCTGAAAATGATACTAGCAAGACTGAGTATTCTAATACTCAGCAAGGCTTATCCGAGATTGGGTATATGTTAGCCCGTAACTAGACTCATGAAGGTATTGTAAAGGTCCTGGGTTTATTTTCAGCTGAAAAGCAACAAAGAGTATGATCTACTTTCAAGTTTTAGCTTTCATGTTCTAGTAATTGTCCATGCTAGGTTAGCACCTACACTAAGCAAGCAAGGTAGAGATTATCATTCACCATGATTGTTCCATTTATGGTTACACTTCTTACTCTATGTGGCAGAAGGAATAAGCAGTCTCAATTTCTGCAAGAGACGGATGATTCTGAATCGAGTTTCAACCTTGCAAGGGTAAACCTAACTCACACGCTTGGAACATCCAAAGATCGTTCCGAAGCAACCGTTTCCCTCATATTCCGGGTTATGGATCAAGGCCACCACAAGCGACTGCAGGACCGTACGTACACCAATTGTGCAGGACATACGTCTGTAGTGCGACTACATGATCGTACTCCTGTCTGCCTTGCAGAACGCACTCCCACATGTCGGTGCATGTAAACATAAAAATTAAAAGTCGAGTGGTGGAGACATGTCCATTTGCCGGGCCACTCAGGTACTAGGCTTACCGCTTTACCATATTTCACGGCATGTGGCTAGTACTTTCAAACGCTTAGCCACCACTACCACACACGACAACCTTAACAACTTTCATAAAAATAGACAGGGTAAAACTCCAGGTCATGACATCGTACATGACCCTGTCCATCATCCTTATAGTGATTGCAAAATAGTAAACATGCAACTCCTATGTCGCGCGAGTGACAGGAAATCACTCGACTTTTACCGGCCCTATTTAGCAGAGCGTCTATGCGATAAGGACTCGGGTACAATACATAGGATTCCTAAGATCTTATGCAATTAGGGTTTCACTTCAACTCCTAGACGTAATGCAAGATATATAATATAATAATGAAATTGTAATAAATTGAAATACTGGGGTATGCATCGGGGCTTGCCTTCTTGAGTGGGGGTGGGGGCAGGAGTGTCAGAGACTTCCGAACTTTGGTTTGGGGCTTCAGTTAGATCCTCGGCGACGTTTGTAGGGTCTTCAGAAAACGCTTGGTCTTGTCCCAAGACCAGCTCGTAGTCTCCGTCGTCGAGAGTCGTTGATTCTATATGACATGCAATAACTTAAAATGAGATGGTACTTGAATTCAAGAATTTTTATTTCACAATAAAGTTGCAATTCAACAATTAACACATGAGAATTCATGAAATAAGAGGGTTTTACTTTTAAATTAGCATTTATACTTGAGTTATGGTGGCAGTACTGGAATTACTGAAAACAGAAACTAAAACAGCTAAATTTGAATTCAAACTTTAAGTTTAAATTCAAAACTTAGGCAAATAAAATTATAAAGTCTTAAAAATTTTAATTATAAGCCAATTATCAACATATTAAGTTATGATAAACAGATCTAATTAAATAAACTTAAGGAACATGGTTAATTAATTTCAAATCATCCCAAATTTGAATTGCCCAATTTCAAAAGAACTTGAACTATAAATCAAAGCTAAGTTTGAAACTTTTACACAAGCTCACACATGACCTATAGAAGCTTTTTACCAAAAATTACAAGAAACAAAGTTAGTATGTAAAAGTTATGTATCCTATACCCTTTTACTTTGAATTTAAAATAGATTCAAAATATATTTAGTTTCAAACAAAACTCATTACCAAAAGTTGTAGGGTTAGAAATCTAGTTTCCAATAGAATTGGTTTGATAATTTTTGCAATTTTCTACAATTTCCTATGAATTTTACAAGTCAGCAGCTTTACACACATAAAATAACTCATGGGTTTACACCGGGGTCCCTGGATTCTTGCACACAGACCCCTAGAACAAAACAAAGTATCACAAATATGCCCTTGCCGGCTCTCGACGGCGTCCGGCGTTCCTGTCTCCGGTGTTCTCGCCGGCGGCGAGGTCCGGGGTGGGGATGGACTGGTGCCACATGACCTACAGAGGCTACTGATCATGATGGGGGGTGATGTGCTCGAAGGGCACTAGCGGAGCACGGCCGGCGACGAGCAATGGCGACGACCGCGTCGGGGAGTCGTCATTCCCGGTGAGGGGCCGGCGAACACGGGGGAACAAGGCGCGCACGAGCACCGGGGAAGTGCGGGGATGCTTTCCCCCAACTCAATTTGGACAGAAGTAGGCCGGAGAGGGGTGATCGACGGCGGGGTGGAGCTCGGGTTCTCACCGGTGGCAATGGTGGTCGGTGTTCTGCAGGCTAGGGTGACGGAGGGCGGTGAAGGGGTGGCGGGATCGCTTTAGGAGGATGATGTGGTGCTGGTGGTGCCGTTGATCGGAGCAGGGAGGCCTTGTACCGGTGGGTTGACGGGAGGCCGAGCGGCGGCGGCACTGGAAGCTCACCGGTGCTATGGTAAAGGGTGCTAGGGTGGAAGAAAACGAAATTGAAGAGGCTGAGGAGCACCAGCAGGTCACGACGGAGGTAAGGTTGCACTGGGTTGGGGTTCAGGGGGAATGTGGGCGTCGGTCGACGGTGGTCCAGAGGCACGGCGGAGGTCTGGTGGGCAATGGTGGACGGAGCAGTGGAAATTGGATGGAAAGGAAACTTGCAACTGCCAGAGCGTGTGCTAGAGGAGCTAGAGAAGGCGCTCGGGGTCCAGAAGAGGATATGATCGGGTGCAAGCAGGAGCTGGCGTCTCGGCGGCGTGCATGGCGATCGCGGCGGCGCTCGGGCAGAAGCTCAGTTACGTGGAGGGCGCACGGGCAGGCCAGCACGGGGTCGGGAGGGCGGCGGCACAGCAGAGGGGTGACGCGTGGGATGTTGGAAGGCAGGAGGTGGCGCGGGAGATGCTGCGACGGCGAGCGGCGGTGAGGCGCAGCTCGGGCAGACGGCGGGCGACGTGGCCGAGCGGGGAGAGGCCAGCGAGGGGGCGGGAAACGGCGGGGCAGAGGCCGGGGTGGCACGTGGCAAGGTCCTGAGCGGCGCAGAGACGGCAGGGGCGGCGCACATGGCCGGGAGAACGGCGGCGGCGCGCGGCAGAGAAGAACAGAGGAGAGGGAGAGAGAGGTAGACGAAGGAGAACCCAAAAGCAATTTCAGAGAAATGCAGGGACCCTACTGTAATGCATCAATAACTTTTAAACCACTGCTCAAATAGAGATGGGCCCAAAAGCAAAAGTGTATGGTTTTTCAAAATGTACAACTTTGCTTTAAGGTTCATCCATAGAAGAGCTAAGGATTTGCAATTAATTTTAAATTTAACAAGATTTCTAAACTTTGCATAAATCCTATTTTAAAATTACATCACATTTATATCCAAAGGGTAGTTTCACCTACTTTTGCGATTTAAACACAAGTTTTTAACTTTTGCAAAACAACCCTCATACTTTTGAATTCTACTCTCCAAGTTCACCCATTTAGCACAAAAGGACCTTTATTAAAATATAAATATATAAGTAACCCTTTTCCCTTAGCACTAAAATTTCTAATTACACTTTTGCCACATTTTGTACATAATAACACACTAAAAATCTAGAGTGTGACCATGCTAATTACCTGAGTGTTATAGCCTTCCCCCCTAAAAAGAATCTCGTCCCGAGATTCCGGAACAGGATGGAATTGAATGATCAAGTTGGGAGGTTGGCTTGGAAGAAGTCTGGGAAATTATGCTGAAGATAAGATTCGGTTTCCCATGTTGCTTCTTCTTCTGTGTGATGGTTCCACAGAATCTTGAACATTCTAATGGTTTCTCTTCTAGTGCTTCTCTCTTTGGTGTCTAATACTCTGATTGGATGTTCCGTATAGGTCAAATCAGGCTCGATTTCGATGGCTTGGGAATCAATTATGTCGGCAGGAATCTTAACACACTTCCTAAGTTGGGATACATGGAAGATGTTATGGATGGCCGCTAATTGAGAAGGAAGTTGATGCCAATAAGCTACGGATCCATAGATTTCAAGGATTTCAAAGGGTCCGATGTATCGAGGAGCAAGTTTCCCTTTTACGCCAAACCTTTGAATACCTCGAGTAGGAGATACTCGAAGATATACGAAGTCTCCGATTTGAAACTGTAATAGTCTTCTTTGTATATCAGCATAGCTTTTTTGTCGTGATTGGGTTGCCTTTAGATTGTTCTATATAATCTTTACCTTATCCTCTGCTTCAATAACTAGGTCGGGTCCAAAGATATTACGCTCGCCGGTTTGTGACCAACTCAAAGGAGTTCGGCATCGGCGACCGTACAATGCTTCGAACGGGGCCATTTTGAGACTAGTCTGATAGCTGTTATTGTAAGAGAATTCTGCTAGTGACAAGCACTTATCCCAATTTTTGTCATACTGAAGGACATAGGCTCTAAGCATATCTTCCAGAATCTGATTTACCCTTTCAGTTTGTCCATCTGTCTAAGGATGATATGCAGAGCTCCGAATTAACTTAGTTCCGAGAGCACGTTGAAGTTGCTCCCAGAATCGAGTGACGAATTATGCTCCACGATCAGAAATTATCATCTTAGGTATCCCATGAAGACTAACAATTTGATCCAGGTAAATCTCGGCATACTTCTTGACATTATATGTACTATGTACAAGAAGGAAATGTGCACTCTTGGTTAACCGATCAACGATTACCCAAATAGAGTCATGCCTCAGAGAAGTATTGGGCAAACCAACAATAAAGTCCATACTGATATCCTTCCATTTCTAGGAGGGAATAGGTAGAGGTTGAAGAATACCAGTAGTTTTTAAATGACTGGCCTTGACTCTTTGGCAGATATCAGATTCGGAGACATACTTGGCAATTTCTCGTTTCATACGAGTCCACCAAAAGTTTTGTTTCAGATCCTGGTACATCTTTGTACTGCAGGGGTGCATAGAGAATTTAGATAGGTGGGCTTCATCCAATATCTGTTTACGGAGCTTATGGTCCTTAGGTACAACGATACGTTCGTTGAACCATAAAACTCTTCTGGATCTACTCGAAAGCACTTATACTTCCTTTCTCCTTGTGTTATCTTCTGCTTAATAATTCTGACTCCTTTATTGCGCTGTTGAGCTAGAACAATACTATCCCTAAGCGTGACTTCAACTGAGAGATGGTTCAAGTCACCTTGGGGAACAATTTCTAGATTAAGCTTTCTCATTTCCCAACAAAGAGTCTCGTTGAAAGCTTCTACAAACAAGCAAGAGCAATGTGCCTTGCGACTGAGTGCATCCGCAACGACATTGGCCTTGCCTGGATGATAGTGTACTTCCAAATCATAGTCTTTGATAAGCTCCAACCAGCGTCTTTATCTCATGTTTAGGTCTGCCTGTGTAAAGATATACTTGAGACTTTTATGGTCAGTATAAATGTGACATTTCGCACCATCAAATGATGTCTCCAGATCTTTAAGGCATGAATGACTGCTGCAAGTTCAAGATCATGGGTAGGGTAGTTCTGTTCATGAACCCTGAGTGCTCGTGATGCATATGCAATTACTCGGTTGTCTTGCATAAGCACACAACCAAGTCCGGTTCCTGATGCATCACAATAGATGTCAAAGAGTTTTGATACGTCTGGTTGAGCTAAGACTGTAGCCGTAGTAAGATGATCTCGGAGAGTGTGGAATGCGTCTTCTCATTTTTGATCCTAAGAGAATTTAACACCTTTCTTTAGTAGTTCGGTCATAGGTTTGGCTATTCTGGAGAAATCTGGAATGAAGCGACGATAATAGCCAGCTAGACCAAGAAAACTATGGATTTGATGGACTGATGTTGGAGGTTTCCAATCCATCATTTCCTGTACTTTACTGGGATCAATAGATATACCGTCACCGGAGATAGTATGGCCCAGAAATTTCACAGTATCTAACCAGAACTCGCACTTAGAGAATTTGGCGTATAAATGATGGTCTCTTAGTCGCTGAAGAATGACATGAAGATGTTTGGCATGATCTTCTAGATTTTTGGAAGAGATCAGGATGTCATCAATGAAGTCCACAATAAATTTGTCGAGTTCTTGCATGAACACAGAATTCATGAGATACATGAAATATGCTGGAGCATTGGTGAGAAGAAATGACATGACTAGATATTCGTATAGACCATATCGGGTGGAGAAGGCCGTTTTTGGAATGTCACTTGGCCGGATTTTAATTTGATGATAGCCGGAACGAAGATCAATTTTTGAAAATACTTTAGCTCCGGCTAGCTGATCGAAGAGAATATCAATGCGGGGTAGGGGATACTTATTTTTGATGGTTACCGCATTGAGAGGATGGTAGTCCACACATAGCCTTAAGCTATTATCTTTCTTCTTCACAAATAAGGCTGGACAACCCCATGGTGAGGCACTCGGACGAATGAAACCCTTGTCGAGGAGGTCTTGGAGTTGGATTTTTAACTCGGCCAACTCGTTAGGAGGCATACGGTAAGATCTCTTAGAGATAGGGGCTGTGCCAGGCTGGAGTTCGATGATAAACTCGATATCTCTATCTGGGGGCATCCCAGGCAAATCGTCTAGAAAGACATCTGGGTATTCACAAACGATAGGGATATCCTTTAGATTGATCCCCCTGGTAGTATAGGTGCAAGGGTTAAGGTACTGCTGTTGTGGGAGATAGAGAATGGTAGGTTCATACTCAGGTGAATCTATATCCACAATTCGGGAAGAGATATCTAATGACACATGATGTTGGGTCATCCAATTCATACCTAAGAGGATATCCATCCCTTCTAGGTCTAGCAAGAGTAGGTCTGCCCTCATCAAATTTTTACCCATTTGAATTAGCACGCTTCTACAAACTTGGTTTGAAGAGATTTTACCACCAGGAGTTGTTATCGTATAAACCCCACTAACAGGATAAAGGTCCAGGCCTATTTTAGTTCCAAACTTTGCACTAACAAAGCTATGTGTGGCACCAGTGTCAAAAAGAACAATTACTAGGTGCTGGTTGATAGAAAAGTACCCGTCATTATTGGCGTCCCTTCGTGGAGTTCGGAGAGTGTGGTGAGGTTCACCCTTCCTTGGCGGACCTGGACCACTTGTCTCTTGCCCTTGCCCTTGTTGGTTGGACCAGATGTTTGCCCTTGGAAAGACTTCCTAGGTTGAGGGCAATCCTTGATAAAGTGGGACGGGCTTTCGCAGTTAAAACAACGATAGTTGCTGTTTCCTTGATTGGCTGGCGGAAAGCTCGGCCGCGGTCCTTGTTGTTGTTGCTGCTAAAACTGTGGTGTCGGTGGTCGGTTGAATCGTGCCAGTTGGGGTGGTCTAGCTACCCATCTGCCCGGCAAATTGCTTCGAGGCGGGGCTCGAGGGACAGTGCTCGGGACCAACCGATACCTTGACAATTGCGTAGTTGTAGGCCCTGTAGGTGCCTTCCGTTTCTTTTCTACTCTGTGGGCTGAGATGCAATCTTCCTGAGTGATGGCCATGTTGACTAGCTCATTAAAATTATCAGCCCTTACCAAATTCAATCGTTCTTTAAGTTGGGTGTTCAAGCCTCGGTGAAAACGATCTCTTTTGCGGACATCATTGTCCGCATGGTATCCCGCATATTGGCACAAGTGGTTAAAGACTTGTGCATATTGCATGACGGTGCGGGTTCCCTGAGTTAGGTTCAAAAATTCATTGAGTTTTCGCTCAATGAGACCTTCGGGGATATGATGCGCTCGAAACGCAGTCCAAAACTCGTCCCAGGTGACGACATGATCGGCAGGCTGCATGGCGTAAAAATGATCCCACCATAGGCGAGCTGTACCACGGAGTTGCTAGGCTGCAAAAAGTGCCTTATTCACGTCCTAACATGAGGCTGGCAATAAGGCGAACTTGGACTCGATGGTACGGAGCCAAGCATCAGCGTCTAGAGGCTCGTCTACCTTATGGAATAATGGAGGTTGGGTACTGAGGAAGTCTTGATAACTGGCCGATAGGGGTTCATCTCGGCCTCGGGATTGCTATTGAAAGTGGCCCATCTGAGCCTGCACAAGTTGGTTGAGGAGTTCAGTTTGTCGGGCCATAACCTCGGCCAGAGTCGGAGGTGGCGGTGGTGGTTGCTGAGAACCACTGGCCTGATCTGCCCGGAATCCTTCCGGGGTTCCGCGAGTAGCTCCAACCATCTGAAACAAAGGAGATATCCATTATCAACCATATTCTTACTCCAATTTTCAGATGATATACAATTACCAAATGAAAATGTAATTCATATGCTCCATCCAATCCAATCAGATCAGATGCAAGGATATTGAGCAAGATAATAAAACACAAGATTTAGATTACTACTTAAACACTGGTGATTCTTACATCTTAAAATAGCGCACTTTAACCACTACAAGCCATTGCCTAAGTACACATGCCACATATAACACAACAAGTGGCTCTTGATCTAAATATACTACGCACTACCTATGTCACATCTTTCTACACTAATTACAACTAGACTGTCACTCACTCAACCCAAACTAAAAGTCATCAAAGTTGCCAACTGATGACTGACTGCCAGAAGAAGAATGATGGGGACTGATAACAGGATCTCCGTGCTCAGAATCGATCTCGGAGACTCCTTCGATTTCTTTAGGATCTTCTTCTTCCTCTTCGGGGGCTGGTACAGCAGGAGGTGCGGGCTGCTGTTGAAGTTCATTGATCTGGGCTTGGGCATCATCAACCTCGAGGATGAGGTCGTGGATTTGTTCTTGGAGGAACTCAATGATCGTGTTGCGTTGGGTGATTATCGCATCACTCTCATTGATCTGGTCTTCCCGGTGATGAATAGTCTCATTTCGAGCAGCAATGATCCCATCTTTCTTGGTCACCAAGGCTCGAAGTTGGTCAACTTGGGTGACTTGTCTATCAGCCTCCCTATAATAACTTCGCGCGGTATTGATCAACTGACCCATCTCGCGACATAGTAGCAGTTGATAATGATGCTGCACATCCATAACCTGCATAGTACTCCGAAGTGCTTCCTCCGTGGAACCTTCTAACCTGTGACCTTCGGGAACTACTCTGAGGTTCCATTCTGGATCATTGGGATCTGTGGTAGAAAATATACCGATCGGCTATCCTGCAGCTTCTCTTGGATGTTGATTATAGAAAAGATAAATAGCTTCCAGTGCTACTCCTTCAATGGTGTCAACTATTCGATAGCCCATCACATCAACTTCAATAGGCTGCCATTGGGAGCGGAAGGGATGCTGAGGAATAGTCATTTTAACTCGACATCGGCGAACACCCTCTTCCTGATACTCCACTGCATCATACTGTGGAGGTTCGGTATAGAAGAAAGAACGTAAAGATTCCCAAAGCAAACGAGGGAAACCCTCCCAATGCAAAGCATCTGTATGGAAATGCCCGGCCGGATCCCGAAAGATGTTAGGAGGGGCTGCCATCTGCAACAAGAATGCAAATGGTGAGACTTTTTACCTTGCTGAGAAATCACAAGAAAAATGGAACGAGATATTCAATTCTGATAACAGCAAAGACTGGAAATCAGATAGATACCTAAAGTACTTAAGATACTCAACTTAAAACTACCATGAGAATCCTATCAACCCATTCTAGAGATAAACAACACACTATTCATCCTTAATAGACCAAAACGTACATTGTATTCATGCAATTGATGATGATTGATGCATGCACGCACTATTCGTTCTCACAACCAAAAAAACTGCCGAATACCTTCGGACTTACGCGGTTAATTTTGGTGGCATACTCATACGTCTCTCACTAATAACTAGTCGATAAGTCCTATCCGTCTTAACCTATTAATCGTGGTTAGTGTACCTGCAGAAGATCACATATATATATCATGAACCTTTCATGGCAGCACGACATGAAAGCGTCCCCAACCAGTACTGTTCGCTATAGAAATAGCTTCTGTACAATTACCGCCGTACAGACAACGTTAACATACATTATCGAAACAACGTATTCACAGGGGTACCGCAAATTGCGGGGGTATGAACAGCGATCGCCATACCCTGCGCCAAACCATATACTCCCAATATGATCAACCTAAGTTGATATATTGGCAGCATCTCAAGTAGGCCACTGCTTGAGAAATAGCGTTCAGTTCGCATCACCAACGGGAAGGCTAACTCCCTAGTTAGCTGAGGATCCTTACCTTCTTACCTCACGATCGCAGGTGTCATTACAGGAAGTAAGGTTGGATTGTGCATGAATTTAGATTTGGACAGAAAGTAGTGCTGCAAGTCAGATCTATTTATACATATATATATATATTTATATATATATATATATATTTTAGCAGCCACCTGATATTTCCCATATATATCCCTAGGGCTTTGCGTTCTAACACCAACCTTAACGAATCCAACGAAGGTTGTAAATTCATTTGTTGACCAATTTTATCCTGAAAAGACCTTTTAAGAGCTATTGCAATTGTAAAAGTAAACCTGCGGCTCTGATACCAGCTGTGGCAGAATCGCCTGAATTATTCCGTCTCAAGTGCGCTAGTCGTTTCTATTTAGCCGATACTAACTCAACGCGCTTCAAACGGAACAATCCATTGGTCTGTCGGGTCTCCGACCGATGCAACCACGGTTCAACAGGATCGAAGCAGGTCTACCTCGCATGAAGGCGAGTTTACAATCACAGTACAGCTCATCAACTTTTAATTTATAGACATGCAAATATTATTACAAACCTTGTTCAAACTTACAGGAAACTTATATAAATAGTGTTTAAACTGACAAGCTAAACAGCTTGTCCTTGCTCACAGCGGAAGGAAACAATAAACACGCGACTACATACGTCGCAAAGGTTGACACCATGCTCAGCCCAAGGCCTGGTGTCACTCAGGAGGGTCACTGCCAGCCGGGGACGAATCCCACTCCATGGTCCAGCCATGTGGAACAGAAGTTGGCCACGCAGAACTATCCGTGGTGTTTTCGAAACTTATACGTGAAAATGATACTAGCAAGACTGAGTATTCTAATACTCAGCAAGGCTTATCCGAGATTGGGTATATGTTAGCCCGTAACTAGACACATGAAGGCATTGTAAAGGTCCTGGGTTTATTTTCAGCTGAAAAGCAACAAAGAGTATGATCTACTTTCAAGTTTTAGCTTTCATGTTCTAGTAATTGTCCATGCTAGGTTAGCACCTACACTAAGCAAGCAAGGTAGAGATTATCATTCACCATGATTGTTCCATTTATGGTTACACTTCTTACTCTATATGGCAGAAGGAATAAGCAGTCTCAATTTCTGCAAGAGACGGATGATTCTGAATTGAGTTTCAACCTTGCAAGGGTAAACCTAACTCACACGCTTGGAACATCCAAAGATCGTTCCGAAGCAACCGTTTCCCTCATATTCCGGGTTATGGATCAGGGCCACCACAAGCGACTGCAAGACCGTACGCACACCAATTGTGCAGGACATACGTCTGTAGTGCGACTACATGATCGTATTCCTGTCTGCCTTGCAGAACGCACTCCCACACGTCGGTGCGTGTAAACATAAAAATTAAAAGTCGAGTGGTGGAGACATGTCCATTTGCCGGGCCACTCAGGTACTAGGCTTACCGCTTTACCATATTTCACGGCATGTGGCTAGTACTTTCAAACGTTTAGCCACCACTACCACACACGGCAACCTTAACAACTTTCATCAAAACAGACAGGGTAAAACTCTAGGTCATGACATCGTACATGACCCTGTCCATCATCCTTATAGTGATTGCAAAATAGTAAACATGCAACTCCTATGTCGCACGAGTGACAGGAAATCACTCGACTTTTACCGGCCCTATTTAGCAGAGCGTCTATGGATAAGGACTCGGGTACAATACATAGGATTCCTAAGATCTTATGCAATTAGGGTTTCACTTCAACTCCTAGACGTAATGCAAGATATATAATATAATAATGAAATTGTAATCAATTGAAATACTGGGGTATGCATCGGGGCTTGCCTTCTTGAGTGGGGGTGGGGGCAGGAGTGTCAGAGACTTCCGAACTTTGGTTCGGGGCTTCAGTTAGATCGTCAGCGACGTTTGTAGGGTCTTCAGAAAACGCTTGGTCTTGTCCCAAGACCAGCTTGTAGTCTCCGTCGTCGAGAGTCGTTGATTCTATATGACATGCAATAACTTAAAATGAGATGGTACTTGAGTTCAAGAATTTTTATTTCACAATAAAGTTGCAATTCAACAATTAACACATGAGAATTCATGAAATAAGAGGGTTTTACTTTTAAATTAGCATTTATACTTGAGTTATGGTGGCAGTACTGGAATTACTGAAAACAGAAACTAAAATAGCTAAATTTGAATTCAAACTTCAAGTTTAAATTCAAAACTTAGGCAAATAAAATTATAAAGTCTTAAAAATTTTAATTATAAGCCAATTATCAACACATTAAGTTGGTGGTGCCGTTGATCGGAGCGGGGAGGCCTTGTATCGGTGGGTCGACGGGAGGCCGAGCGGCGGCGGCGCTGGATGCTCACCAGCGCTGTGGGAAAGGGTGCTAGGGTGGAAGAAAATGAAATTGAAGAGGCTGAGGAGCAATAGCAGGTCACGGCGGAGGTAAGGTTGCACTGGGTTGGGGTTCAGGGGGAATGTGGGCGTCGGTCGACGGTGGTCCAGAGGCACGGCGGAGGTCTGGTGGGCAATGGTGGACGGAGCAGTGGAAATTGGATGGAAAGGAAACTTGCAACTGCCAGAGCGTGTGCTAGAGGAGCTAGAGAAGGCGCTCGGGGTCCAGAAGAGGATATGATCGGGTGCAAGCAGGAGCTGGCGTCTCGGCGGCGTGCATGGCGATCGCGGCGGCGCTCGAGCAGAAGCTCAGTTACGTGGAGGGCGCACGGGCAGGCCAGCACGGGGTCGGGAGGGCGGCGGCACAGCAGAGGGGTGACGTGTGGGATGTTGGAAGGCAGGAGGTGGCACGGGAGATGCTGCGACGGCGAGCGGCGGTGAGGCGCAGCTCGGGCAGACGGCGGGCGACGTGGCCGAGCGGGGAGAGGCCAGCGAGGGGGCGGGAAACGGCGGGGCAGAGGCCGGGGTGGCACGTGGCAAGGTCCTGAGCGGCGCAGAGACGGCAGGGGCGGCGCACATGGCCGGGAGAACGGCGGCGGCGCGCGGCAGAGAAGAACAGAGGAGAGGGAGAGAGAGGTAGACGAAGGAGGACCCAAAAGCAATTTCAGAGAAATGCAGGGACCCTACTGTAATGCATCAATAACTTTTAAACCAGTGCTGAAATGGAGATGGGCCCAAAAGCAAAGGTGTATGGTTTTTCAAAATGTACAACTTTGCTTTAAGGTTCATCCACAGAAGAGCTAAAGATTTGCAATTAATTTGAAATTTAACAAGATTTCTAAACTTTGCATAAATCCTATTTTAAAATTACATCACATTTATATCCAAAGGGTAGTTTCACCTACTTTTGCGATTTAAACACAAGTTTTTAACTTTTGCAAAACAACCCTCATACTTTTGAATTCTACTCTCCAAGTTCACCCATTTAGCACAAAAGGACCTTTATTAAAATATAAATATATAAGTAACCCTTTTCCCTTAGCACTAAAAGTTCTAATTACACTTTTGCCACATTTTGTACATAACAACACACTAAAAATCTAGAGTGTGACCATGCTAATTACCTGAGTGTCACATTCCGCATCCCTGATGCTCATGGCAGCATGCGAGATCTCGATCGAGTCATCTGCATGAATCACCTCTACCTCATCTCCATCCCATTGAATTAGATATTGATGCATTGTGGAAGGGATGCAGCAGTTGGCATGGATCCAATCCCTGCCAAGTAAGACAATATATGTGCTCTTGCTGTTGACGATGAAGAAAGAGGTCAGCACGGTCTTGTTTTCGATGGTCAGATCCACACTAAGGACGCCTTGTGCCTCTGAAGTTTGGCCGTTGAAGTCGCTTAGCGTGACGTTTGTCTTGATCAGATCTCCAGCGGACCGCCCCAAATGGTGCAGCACTGAGTAAGGCAATATGTTAACTGTCGCTCTTTTGTCGACCAACATCTTGTTGATAGGCTGGCCGTTTATGTAACCCTTGAGATATAAAGCCTTCAAATGCTTGTAGTTCTTTGCTTGTGGCTTCTCAAATATTACTGGCCGCGGCCCCAAGTCAAGCTGGGCCACTGATAACCCTTCACGGCCTCGAGCGTGGAACTCCGCAGGGAGTACAAACACCATATGCGCATCAGCCGATGTCTTCGGATCGTCTCTTGTTGATCTTGGCCACCACTCCTTCCTGGGAGGGCGCGACTCCTTTTTATGCGTGTAGTGCACTTTGTCCGCCAAATCCGGGCGCGCCTTCCTTAGTGTCTCAAGATGTCTAGCCTCAGCTTCCTCCAAACTGCGCAACCATAAGCTTGCATTTCTGGGAATGGTTAAGTCTATCAGGGCACCAGCACGGACGGTGATACTTATCCTCTTCTTCTTCTTCAAAGTCCACCCTTCTTTGTGGTGGTTGAATCTGTTCTTTTGGGACGGCACAGGTCCTAAATGTCGAAAAATCGAGACCCCCTCTATATCTCGCTTCCTGGATCCGCACTCCGGGCAGTCCTTGGTAGCAGGCAATCGGCTCATGCCAGAATCCCAACAATACTTGAAGAACGGGCAATGCCAATGATCACGCGTGTCTTCCCGCTTCTTCAAACTTTTTCCAGTCTGGCGTTCATACTCTTCGTCCTCTAACTCACGCTGGAGATGCTGCTGGTACTGGTACTCATACTTCTTGAGGAGATCAGAATAAGCTGGCCGCTGATTCCTGACATGCCTTATTTGTTCTTCCATGATATATCCCTTTTCTCCTTTTTGGGGCGGATCGCAAGGATCGACCTCTTCATTCTTGGTTTAGTGGTGTGGTGCAAGCCCTACCATGTTAATGCCGAGTGCGAAATCTAATTGCTGCCTTGCAGACCAGTCATAACCTTCCACCATGTTCACACTCGGAGGGCTGGGTGTCGACCTTCATGGCAGTTTGGCCCAAGATCAATCGGCCTTGCTCAATAGCCGATTGGATCTGCCGACGGAGTTCCTTGCAGTCGCTCATGTTATGAGTGAAAGAGTGATGCCACTTGCAATATGATCTCCCCTGCAGCCCCTGTACGATAGGAGGCTTGCAACCTTCAGGTAACTTCAACTGTTTCTCCTTCAATAAGAGATCAAATATCTGTTCAACTTTGCTCATGTCGAAGTCAAAACCTTTCACAGGCCCTTGCTGTTTCACCCACTTACAGGACACGGGATTTGCCCCCCGAGTCCATTCTGCAACTGCTACTTCCTGATCATCCCTAGAGTCTTCAGCATCTTCTGTGTCGATCAATGTCACCTGATGCTTGAACTTATCCTAGTATAGCTCTGGGTGGTGCTGCTCATATGTCGTTAACTTTTGCACCAAGTGCACCAAAGAGTTGAACTCCAATTGGAAAGCCAGATCCCTGATCGGCTTTAGTAATCCCAAGGATGCCAACTTGGCCACCTCCTTCTCTGAAATACGGGTCGAGTAACATTGGTTCTTCACTTCTCTGAAATGTTGGATGTATTCCACCAAGGTTTCCCCACGTTTTTGTTGTACTTGTGCCAAGTCGGCAATTCCTACCTCTGCAGCTTCCGAGTGATACTGAATATGAAACTACTCCTCCAGCTACTTCCAGGTGCGGATCGAATCAGTGCCTAATGATGTGTACCATCCAAAGGCCGGCACTGTGAGAGACTGCGAGAAAAACCTCACTCGCAAGGGATCCGACACCGAGTGTACCATCCAATTCCCTAGTTGCGCTATGTATCGGCTCACGTGCTTGATGGAGCTAGATCTTGCTGCTCCACTGAACTTGGTGAACTCAAGAAGTTGATACTTAGGCGGTAGGGGAATTAAATCATAGTCACTAGGATACGGCTTAGTATAGCCGATCGCCCTCCTCTTTGGTAGAATGCCAAATTGATCTCTTAGGATGGCACTGATCTGATCTACCGTCTGTGCTCCTGGGGCTGAGTGCGCACTGTCGTGACTCGGCCCGGTGGCATAGGTAGCTAGCCACGCTTGTTTGTCAGCATCTGCCCTGAAAACTCCTCCAGCCGCCCTCTGTCGGTGTTTAACCGGCTGCCCACCGAGGGATATACCCAAGGTGGTAAGTTTTGGGTGAGGAGACGCCGAGATCAGGAACTCGAAGGTGCAAGGAACACAAGACTTTAGACAGGTTCGGGCCGCACGGAGCGTAACACCCTACGTCCTGTATGGTGGTTTGAATTCCCTTTGGTGTAGAATGACCTAATGATCTTCTGTTTTGAGGGGGGTCCCTGACCTCCCTTATATATCCGAGAGGTCAGAGTTACAAAGATGCTAACCAAACCCCCGTCGAGGGATCATACCAGAGCATATCTCAAGTAGGTCCTCTCCGTGTTGGTTAGCTCTATCTCCTATTTAAACGGGATAAACAAGAGATAAACAGAACGAATAAGAGATAAGACGGGCTTAATCTCTTAGACTACGTAACGTGCCCAGCCCGGTGGCCCCGGGTCTGACAAGCCCCCGAGCTCTTCGTAGCTGAGTACTGCAGGCTTATCGAGTACTTTCGACTTCTTCTGAAACTTCGTCTTGAAGTCCTTCTTCGAGTACTTGTTTGGCTGCATCGAAGCTATGAGGTGCTCATGCCCTGAATTTTTGTTATGGCGTGCGATTTAAAAATCGCACTCCTTATGGAGTAGCCCCCGAGCCTTACGTTGAATCGGAGAATCAGGCTGAGGGTCCCACTTGTCTGTGACTCTACTTATCCTTCAAAAGATTTGAAAAAATAAGTAGTCGATGCCACGTATCCCGCAGCCCCCGAGCATTGAATCCAAATCCCACAAGATTTGGAGATAAGGATCCAATAACTGTGGCATGCAGGCAAAAAATGACAACATTGCAAAATTACCAAAACGGTGGTACAGATGATGGGTATTAGATTATTAATTCGAAAAAACACTTTTTTCAGGCGAACAAACCCTGAAAAAATGATTAAACGAATATCCAATCCAAATAATCCATCAAACGACCCCTCATATTCGGAATATTCTCGGAAGTGACTCCTGAACTTCAGAACAGTAACTTTTCCCCACCCCGCTGGTTATTTAACCCCGCGATAACAGTAGGAAAAAACCACGCTTTCAATCTGCATTCCATCAAAAGCCACCGAATTCCCCAATCCGAGCCAAGCACCGCCGCCATCCCCCCAAGGAGATTCTCCCGCTCCGACCTCCCCCCCCTCTCCCCACAGCCCCCGAGCATCTCATGGCCAGCGCATCGGAGATGGCGTCCAAGAAGTCAGAGATCGAGGGAATGAAGAAAGATGTGGAGCCATCGACCGCGGAGTGGACACATAGTAAGTGCTCCCTCAACCATCTGAAGTAGTTTCCGAGGGGTTGCTGCAAGAGAAGAACCTTGTCAATTGGCGCCCCTCTTTCCGTGAACCTTTCCCCATGGAGAATGTTGACGAAATCATCACATTCTTCCATTTTGCTGAACGGGGATTGGCCCTCCCCACTTGTTCATTCTTTCGTGGCCTTCTTTATTATTACGGGATTGAGCACGACTTCATCTGGCAACTCCTCTGTGCACATGCGAGAAGGGTCAGCGGGGCCTGTATACTCGAAGCCCAGGCAACAGCGCTGCTGGATGGGTTGGACACCGTGCCGTAAAGTGCCCACGTAGTTCTCCGCACGAAATCCGCCCAAGCCGGTAAGTGTTTGACTTCTTTTCGCTGAAGAAATCTGCTATTGCACCGTTAATTGACTGAGGAACTTTCTGCAGGGTCACACGGAGCTGTACTGCAGCTACCCGCCGCAACCTGACCTCCTCCGAGCGTATCATCTCCTCCCTTCTGCTGCCACTGCAGCCAAGAAGGCTCGACTTGCTGCGGCTCAAGGCAGCAGTGAGTCCACCGAATGCGTGGACTCACAGGCGGGAGGAGGAGCCGAGGGAGAGCCACGCCCTTCTGCTGCCATTGCAACCAAGAAGGCTTGCCTTGCTGCGGCTCAAGGCAGCAGCGAGTCCACCGAATGCATGGACTCGCGGGCGAGCGAAGTAGCTGAAGGAGAACTGCGCCGGGACAACTCCTCCGACCAGAGTGTGGAGTTGGCCGGCGCCCTACCACCGGTGCCGAAGGGTCACCGACAAGTGCGCAAACGCAAGGCGCAAGAAGTCGAGTCCTCCAGGTACTGAGTTGCTGTTTTGGTGAGTTGCTAAGTATCAATGATGCTGCATACTGACATTATCCGCTTGTAGTCTCCCTTCTCTGCCACCTGTGACCGAGCCTGAAAGGGTGGAAGCAGGCCCTTCCGCCGCCGCTGCGGTGGCTATTGCCGTGGCGGGGACCCCTCCGTCGGCCGACCAAGCCTCGCCGCCGGCAACAGGTATTCCTCGATGGGCCTGGCGGGTGAAGAAGGCCGCCAAAAAGAAGTCGACACTGTGAGTTTTCCTCCTGTCGCTTGAAGATCTTGCTCTTGCCCACTTGGATAACAATGTCTTTGGTATCATCAGGGCTGCAAGCGCCGTACAACTTCAGATGGACCCAGACACGGCTACCGCGGCCCCAAAGCCATCAACCCGAGCTGGTTCCTCCGGTGCGGAGCCTGCCCCGATTGCTGCAGCCTCCGAGCCCTCAGCGCCTGGGGGGCCAGTACCCACGAAGGTGGCCCCTGAGGCAGATGCGGCGCTTCCCGACTTGTCTCCTCCCAAGCCCCGGCAAGAAGGAGCCGGACCTGGTGGCGGAGAACAAGTCGTGACCCCTGATGCCGCTCCTACCGATGGCACAGGTACGCGCCTCTCTGCCCGCGACTGGTTACCGAAGGTCTAGGCACAATGTGTTGACTACATTGTATACTTGCAGTTGTACAGCAGCCGCCACCCGGAGGTATCGCCGGGTCCTCGGGGAATCCCCGTGAGGTGCTGAGGGCCGGGCCGGGGCACCAGAACGTCATCACCACCGACCTGGTGGACGACCTCCTGCTGACGGCAGAAAACCTGAAGACCTTCAAGAGCACCTTCAAGGAGTTATACGACTTCTCCATGGTAGTAATTGGGTAATGTTCTAGATGTGCACATTGGTGAGTTGTTTATGACTCAATCTCTGTATTTTGCGCAGCATGTAATCACCAAATCCCATAAGAAGTCGGAGAAACTCCGCGCGGTTGTGAGTGACATGCGAGAGTTAGCTGCCCTGGACAAGCGCGTCTCCGAGGAAATTACAAAGAATTGCTATCTGCAGCGAGAGTTGGACATACTGAAGCAAGAAAGAACTCGAGAGACCTGGCTGCTCAAGAATGACCTGAAGAACCTCGAGAAGGCCAACTCCGAGCTCCAACAACAGCTCAAGGAGCAACAAGCAGAGTACCAGGAGCAGCTCAAGGCAGAGAAGAAGGCGCACCAAGGTAGGCCCTCGCTTCCCTCGAGTACTTTTCCTTAGTAACTCCCCTTAGATGCTGAAGTACCCTTACCGCAGAGCTTAGGAAAATAACGAAGCACAAAGAGGAGCTGCTTACTGACGTGAAGAATATGTTGTATCATCATACAGATGATGTCGAAAGGCTACAGAAGGTGATTGGCGATACTGAACGTCAGTTCGTCGACTGCCTTCAGCAAGTCAAAGCGCTGGGCGAGAAGGACGAGCAGCTGCGCAAGGAGCTGGAGGACCTCCGGGGGGCCGCCCAGGAGCTGGTGGACATGGTGGATCCCCCAGAAGAAGGTGAAGCGGGCCCGCAGCCCCTGCTGGAGTGACTCTGCGAAGCCCCGAAGAAATTGCTCAAATTCTTATCTGAGGCTCCAGTCGCATGCGTGAGCAATGCCCTCGCGTATGTGAAGTCCTTCGTGCCGAATGCGCAGCTGGGCATTTTTGCGCAAGGGATGGCGGCGGACTGCACGGATGAGCGATTCGAGGAGTACTTGCAAGAGGCCCAACCTGTAGCAGAACAAATTGTACACAGTGTACTGCAGGATTAGGGTATGAGAAACAAGTAATCATTCTCTTATGTAAATACTTCACTCAATATCTCTACTCGTTTGCGTGCCTTAGATGAATTGCGATCCAGGCTTACAAGGCTCAAGTAGTAGACGCTTCCCTAGGTGCAACGACCCGAAGGGTGGCTAATACTTGTCGAACGGATTAGCCACGACTCGATCGAGCGGGTCTAAACTTGTTAGGAAAGAATGCGAGCATCGTCGCGGGGTTCCTGTGCATAGGGCAAAAAGGGGACTCCCCCGAGTGCAGCGACTCGGAGTGTAGTCGAAAGTCGCTCCTGCTGCGAGCGTGCTCCGTAAGCTAGGTAAGGCCCGGACGGACGGATCAAGCTTGCAAGGAGCAGGTGCGGGCGGTGCTGCGAGCTTGCCATTCTTTTGGCAAAAACAAGACTGTTCTGAGTGCAGCCACTCAGGATGTAGTTGAGATAGCTCTTTATGCGAGCCTTTCCAACGTGCTGCTGTTAAGCTAGTCGAGCGGATCGACTGCATTGGAAAAAATGCGACTGCTGTCGCGTGCGACCATCCGAGGTTGCGGTGAAACTCGATGTGCAGAGGAGTTAGCCGGAGCCGGGGGTTCCATCAGGAACGGGAGTCGAAGGGAGATGATCGTGGCCATAGCCCCCGCGTCATTCACAACAAGAAGTCGATTTACGTACATATGTGTTTGCACGTGACCCTGGCCATCGTGTAAGTAAGAAGGCGGGTACAAAACGAGTCGTGTGGCTCATAGCCTCCAAGTTGACACGGAGAAAAGATCTTCTGAGCCCCCGGGGATTTGGCGATCACCGGGCCTCGTCTTAAGGGTAGAACGTGCGCAGGTTCTGAATGTTCCAGGAGTTCGGGACATCCTGACCCTCCGGGTACTGTAGTCGATAAGACCCGGGCCTTGTAACCTGCTTGACGACGAACGGGCCCTCCCACCTTGAATTGAGCTTGTGTAGGCCAGATTCGTCCTGAATATGACGCAAGACCAAATCACCAACACTGAATGACCGCTCCCTGACGTTGCGATCATGATATCACTGGATCCCCTGCAGGTACCGAGCTGACTGAACAAGAGCGGTGCAGCGAGCTTCTTCCACAGAATCGAGCTCCAACTGCCGCGCCCCGTCCGCCTCGCCTTCATTGTACATTTCGACCCTTGGAGACTTCCACATGATATCGGCTGGTAGAATGGCTTCAGATCCATATACGAGGAAGAAAGGTGTTTGTCCTATGGCTTTGGACGGCTGAGTCCGAAGCCCCCAGACGACATGTGGCAGCTCATGCACCCATTTGCCTCCCTTCTTGCTATTTGCATCATAAAGAATCTTCTTGAGGCCGTCGATAATCAAGCCGTTCGCCCTTTCGACATGTCCGTTGGCCCTTGGGTGTGCAACCGAGACATATTTAACTTCGATGCAAGCATTCTCACAGAACTCCCAGAACTGGTTCACCGTGAAGTTTGACCCCAAGTCCGTGATGATGAAGTTGGGGAAGCCGAAACGATGCAAAATATCTGAGATGAAGTCGACGACCCGATCTGGCGTGAGCTTGGCTATCGGCTTGTACTCGATCCACTTAGTAAACTTGTCGATAGCCACCAGAACATGTGTAAAACCGCCTGGCCCGGTCGTGAAGGGCCCGATCATGTCAAGACTCCAACAGGCAAAAGGCCAGGATGGCGGTATGGTGATGAGGCTGTGAGCTGGAACATGCGTCTGTTTGCCGAAGAATTGACAATTTTGGCACCTGCGCACGAGATCCTCCGCGTCGGTCATTGCGGTGGGCCACCAGAAACCGGCTCTGTAGGCTTTCCCCACCAGGGTTCTTGAAGCCGCATGGTTGCCGCAGACGCCATCGTGGATCTCCCGCAGTATGTCGTAACCATCATCCTTTGTGACGCACTTCATGAGAACTCCTGACCGAGCGCCTCGCCGGTAGAGCTTGACGTCGACCAGGACGAAACCCTTGCTTCTTCGCAAGATGCGAGCTGCTTCTGCGCTCCTGGAGTCGATGCCCGCTGGTAGTCGTTGATCTCGAATGAAGTCAATAAAAGCCCCTCGCCAGTCCTCTTCCAGCACCTTAACCTCTCGATCAGGTTGTTGGGGACCCACGTCGATGGCTACCTGCGGAGAAGATTTGATGGATGGCTGTTTGAGCTCCTGGACGAAGACTCCCGACGGGACCTGGGCATGCGTGGACCCCAGTTTGGACAGGGCGTCCGCGCCAACATTGTGCTCCCGCAATACATGGTGAACCTCCAGGCCGGAGAATTTGCTTTCCAATTTGCGCACTTCCTGTACATAAGCTTCCATTGTCTCCTTGTTGCAGTCCCATTCCTTGTTGACCTGTTGGACGACAAGAAGAGAGTCGCCATATACAAGTAGTCACTTGATCCCTAGTGATATCGCCAAACGAAGCCCGTGAAGCAAAGCTTCATACTCGGCTTCATTGTTGGATACCGCCCACAGGATCTGAAGGACGTATTTCAACTGCTCACCTCGTGGAGAAATAAGTAGAACCCCAGCGCCGCCGCCGTCGAGCTTGAGAGACCCATCGAAATACATGGTCCAGTGCTCTGGCTTGTCCACTGGGGTTGGGGCTTGATTCTCCCTCCATTCAGCCATGAAGTCGACTACAGCCTATGACTTGATTGCAGTGCGTGGCTTGAAGTCAATTGACAAAGCCCCCAGTTCCACTGCCCACTTGGATATGCGACTCGTGGCATCTTGATTATGAAGAATATCCGCCAGCGGGAAGTCCGTAATCACAGTGATCTTGTACTCGTCAAAGTAATGGCGTAGCTTTCTTGATGTGATTAAGATTGCATACAAGAGCTTTTGAACAGCAGGATACCGTACCTTGGATTCGGAGAGGACTTCACTGACGAAGTAGACAGGCCTCTGCACTCCAAATGCATGGCCTTCTTCGCCTCGCTCGACTACAATAGCACTGCTGACAACATGAGTGTTGTCGCGATGTAAAGTAGTAGATCCTCCCCTGGCAACGGTGCTGTAAGGATTGGAGGTGACTGCAGATGGTGTTTCAGATCCTGCAAGGCCCGCTCAGCCTCCTCCGTCCATTGGAACTTATCTTGGCATTTTAGGAGCTTGAAAAAAGGTAGTCCTCTCTCCCCGAGCCAGGAGATGAACCTGTTCAGAGCCGCCATACAACCTGTTAACTTTTGCACATCCTTGATCGTGGCCGGAGCCTCCATATTAGTGATGGCCATGATCTTTATAGGGTTAGCTTCAATGCCCCGATTGCTGACGATGAACCCGAGCAATTTCCTTGAAGGTACTCCAAAGACACACTTGGTGGGATTGAGTTTCCACCGAAATCTGCGCAGACTGCTAAATATTTCTTCCAAATCTGCGATCAAGTTATTGGAATCCCTGGTCTTGATGACCACGTCATCCACATAGGCCTCAACATTCCGGTGCAGCTGATCCGCGAAACACATCTGGATCGCACGCTGGTATGTTGCTCCTGCGTTTTTCAACCCGAAGGACATTGTTTTGTAGGCGTAAGTCCCGTATGGGGTGGTGAAAGCAGTCTTGATTTGGTCCTCCTCCTTGAGCACGATCTGATGATACCTTGAGTAACAATCAAGAAAACAAAGAAGGACACAGCCAGCCGTCGAATCGACAACTTGGTCAATGCGCGGCAGCCCAAAATGATCTTTTGGGCAATGCTTGTTGAGATCAGTGTAGTCGACACACATTCTCCATTCATTGTTCTTTTTCTTTACAAGAACGGGATTCGCTACCCACTCTGGATGGATTACTTCTTTAATGAATCCAGCCACGAGAAGTTTAGCGATCTTCCGTTTAATGGCCTCACGCTTGTCATGGGCAAACCTCCGCAGGCGTTGCTTCTTAGGCGTAGCCTTCGGGTGTACATTCAAAGCGTGCTCGATCAACTCCCTAGGAACCCCTGGCATATCCGCGGGTTTCCATGCGAATATGCCTCGGTTAGCCCGAAGGAAGCTGACGAGCGCGAGTTCCTATTTGTCACCCAAGCCCGCACCGATGACGGCGGTCTTAGATGAATCTCCCTCCTGGAGCTGGATCGTCTTGAGGGCCACATCATCAGTCGACTGGATGCTCGACTTGGTGGCCTTCTTGGAAGGAATCTCCAGCCTGGTCTGGGAGAGCTGCTGCGCGGCCGCGCGTACTTCTCCCAAAGCATCTGGCACGCGAGTAGTCGAAGCGTATTGGATCGCCTCCTGATTGCAGTCATACGACTTCTTCAAGTCGCCGCGGAGGGTGAGCACTCCACCAAGTCCTGGCATCTTAAGAAGCAGATAGACATAATGCGGCACTGCCATGAACTTGGCAAGCGCCGGACGACCCAGTATTGCATGGTAAGAGGAGTCAAAAGTAGCCACTTCGAATTTGATGAACTCAGTACGATAGTTCTCCCGCGTGCCGAAGGTGACTAGGAGGACCATCGTACCAAGCGGGTGCGCCGCATTACCTGGAATGATGCCGTAAAAGGGGGACTTGCTGGGGACCAGCATATCCTTGAAATCCAGGCCCATTTTCTTGAAAGTGCTGACGAAGATGAGATTGAGCCCGCTCCCGCCATCGATCAGGACCTTGGTAAGCTTGACCTCCGCCACCACAGGATCCAGGACCAAGGGGAACTTGCCGGGCTCAGAAAAGCTCATCCACTGGTCATCATGAGAGAACGAGATGGGGACCTCCGACCAACATAGTGTTCATGGTACCGCCGGCTCGATGGACAAAATCTCCCGGAGGAGCAGCTTCTGATCCCGCCTGGAACAAAAATCCTCGTCTCCCCCGAAGATGACGTTGACAACCTTTGACGCGTCTTGAAACTTCGGGTTGCGCCTGATCCTCTTGATCATCATCCTCAGGTTCTTTGTCAGCAGGCTTCTTGTTCTTCTTTCCACCTCCAGAGTTGCTGAACGTCCTCCGAAGGTGGTAGCAGTCGATGGCGGCGTGGTTGGCGCCCGGGTGCCACGGGCACGTCTTCTGCAGGAGCTTCTCGAACTCCTCCTGCGTTGTCGACTTCTTGCCCCGCGAAGGACGATCGATAGCCATGATGACCTCATCTGGCTTTCATTTTTGGGGTAGCCCCGAAAAGTCCCGCTGGCCCTTGTCGCTGCGGTTGTCGTTTGGGCGCCGCAGATTGCTGTCTTGACGCCGCGGGAACCGCTCCCGCATCTTCTCCTCCTGCTCGGACCAATCGTGCATCATATCATGAAGGCCCGCAATAGTCTTCGGCCTGTTCCGCCCGAAATCCCTGTATATGCCCGGGTCGGTGATGCCGTTGTAGAAGCAGTCGATGATGTCCTCCTCCGAGATGTTCGCGATGGTGGCGCGAACGTCGAAGAAGCAACGCGTGTAGGACCGCAGAAGCTCGTTACGTTCTTGCTTGCACTGGGCCAGATCGTGTCGAGTACCTGCACGGGTAATCGCTCCCTGGAAATTGTCGATGAAGACCTTCTTAAGTCGTTCCCAGGAGTCGATGGAGTTGTTGCCGAGGCTCTCCAGCCAAGTGAGCGGTGCAGGGTCCAAAGCCATCAGGAAGTAGACGACTTTGGTGACGTTGGAACCCCCTGCGACCTCAATGGCCGTGGAGTAGCAACGGAGCCACTGCTGAGGAGCTTGCTTGCCGTCGTACTTGGTGATGCCGATCGGCTTGAAGCCCTCTGGATACTTGTAGCTGCTGAAACGAACAGAAAAAGCAGGAAATCGATCGCTACAGTCAGTACCTTTAGCTTCGACTTCTTCGCGGGTCTTGCGCCTGGAGGAGATCACGGTCCACGCATCGCGACCCTCATTGATGTGCTGGCGCAGGTCCCCCGAAGGAGGTCGAAGATTGACCTGTCGCGGGTGACCCCCTTGCGGTGGCTGTTGCCTCCCGCCAGGGGCCTGGCTCCCACGCGCATTGTCTTTGCTGATCTGGTGTCGAGGACGATCACCAGCCGTTCGACTGTGAGCCTGATTTCGACTCTCGCCCACGTACTCCTCCCTGATGGTAGGCGCCGGGTTGTTTTGATCCAACTGGATCCAAGCCCTCTACGCGTAGAGGAGTGCTTGACGTACCTTCGGATCGTGGCTGCACTCGAGGATGGCCGTCACCCTGGTGATGTTGGCCACTGGAGTCCGGAAACCCCGTTCGCTGACAACGGCGAACTCAGGGTCAAGCTCACAATGCATAGATCGCCTGCGCTCATTGGCCCTCCTCCGCCGGATTGTGCAGGCCCTGTTCCTGGCCCTCCGCGCCTCACGATCGGCGTCGTTCTCGTCACCGACGTTGGCCGTGATCTCATCTTCGGAGATCACTTCAAAGTTGTCGATGGGAAAGTCCCCACCGTCCTCGCCCTCTTCGGCCATTAGCACCTGGCGGGAGGAAAGGTCATGAGAGCTTTCATTGACTAGTTCTGTAATATCCAGGTAGTTAGACAATTAGATACCAAGTTTGGGTGTATTACATGTAAGCATGTTATAGTGTATACAAGTTGTACAAAGCAATAAGGGTATATTTGTAAATCATGAGTTTTATAAATTCTTATGTGCAAGTGTGTGAAAATGTTCTTAAGTGTCAAATTTCAGATGGCTATAGAAAAGAACAATGCAAAAGTCAAATAAAACCTAAGAGAAATATATTTTGAAAGAAACTAAGGACCCATGTGTAGTTAACACAAACATAAGGGACTTACATGTGAAATGGTAGAAAGATAAAAGTAAAACTTAGTTTTACCTAAGGACTAAAGTGTAAAAAGAGTTAGTAATGATTACTGCAGGAAATCTTGCAAAAAGACCCTAAACATTAAAGCATTATGTTTGAATTACAAGACAAAGTTTATAATTTGAATGGTGCTTTAAAGTTTAAAATAAAACTATATTCTTTGAGATTTTGAATTTGAACCTTAAAGCAGTCTTGTAGGGTTTGAAATTCTCTACAACTTTGCTTTAGACACTTTTCTCATTAGACTTTTGTATTAATGGGAAATCTTAGTTCACAGAGGGGTCCCTGGAGTTTTTGGAAATCACAAACTAGTCCTTCTGACTCCAGTCTGCTTCTTCCTCCTCTGACCGCGACGCTTCCCCCTTCTGCTCTGCTCCTGTCGCCGCCGTTCACCGCCGGCACAGCTTCCCGAGCGCCACCACCAGCTGCAGCACACATCCACGCGTCATCTCCCCTCCATTCCGGCCGTTTCCCTCTCCTTTCCTGGCCGCACGCGCGCGCGCCACGCCATCCCCGAGCTTCCTCCGGCCGCCACCTCCTGGTCACCGTGGACAGGCCACCCCAGTGCCTTAACCCTCTCGCTCTCGCGCGCAGCAGCACCACATCAACCCCTACAAGCTGTTCTGCTACTCCCAGTGTCCAATTTCCAGTACCCGAGCTGCATTCCGCCGCCGCCGTCCCCTTCCACTCCGGCCGCGCACGGCACGCCCGTGGGCAGCCCACACCGGACCTCCTCCGCCTCAACCAACACCGGCACAAGCTTTCCCGTAGTCCCCTGGTGCTCCTCGACCACTCGTGGCCCTCCAATTTCCATTGAAAACTCGTCGCCGACGATCACCATCCGCCGCCGCCCTCGGCCTCACCGTGGGCAGCACCACTCAAGCAGTCCCGAGCCACCACATCACCATAAACAGCACCACATCATCACCCTGAAGCTGTTCGACCCATCCATTGACCCTCTGGTGCATCACAGTGCCTCCCCGACACTCGCCGGCGTTCTTCTTCATCGCCGCCGCCTCGGTCCCCGTCGGTCTCCTTTAATCCAGCACGACTTCTTCCAATTGATAGTACCTACACCTTCCCTGTGTCTCACTAAAGCTTTTGCATAGGTCGGTTGCCAACGTTCGCCACCGGAGCTCCGCCGTCGACGGTGACCCCTCCGCCGTCACCTCGGGCTCAAGTCGAACTCCATCTTTCCGGTCATCCCCGCCCTCGACAAGTAGCTCAACAGAACCGTTGTAAGCTCCTGCATCCTTCCCTGCCCTTGGACCTCACCGCCGGTGATCACCGTTGCCGGAACACGGCCGCCTCCGCCTTGCTCTGTTCTGGTTCACAGCCAAGGACCTCGGGTTAGAAGGAAAAGAAAACCAGGGGGTTAAGTGCATAGCCTTAGACTCAAAGGAATAGTAACCGAAGGACCTTTTGTGTAAATTAGGCTGTCAACTTAGAAATTCTGTATCTATTCGAGGAAAAATCATAAAAATGCAAACTAAATTTTGTTGGAATCCTTAAGTCAAATTCGACTACTTTTGTTTAGGAAGTTTGAGCTGTAGGTGTATATTTTCTGATGTAGATTAAATATTAGAAAATAAGTGTTTCAATTGTATCTCATGTTGTAGGCATGTGTTAAAGCTGAAATTTGGATCATAGATTGTAGGTGCTATGTATAGCTCTGTGTAAAAAGTTCGAGTACTTTACTGTTCATTTGCTTAGGTTTCGAGTACTTTTTGTTATATGTTGATAAAAGTTACTTAATTTAATTCCAAATGTGTTCCTTCATATTTAGGGCTGAAAAATTTATCTTAGCTTTGTTACAACAGGAGTAATTTAATATAAAAATTTGAGAAAAAGAAACCTAATATAACTTGAGTTATAAATTTCAAACTTAAATTCAAAGGTAATTCATAAATAATAATTGTTATGCATGAAAAATTATGAAACTTTTCTGGACTATTAATCTTGAGTAATTCATGATGTTCTTAAATTCTGAACTCTAGTTTTAGTGTAAAACTCCAATTATAATTATATCTTGAAAATTCCAATTATAATCTTGTTTAATTTTGTGGCTTAGTTCCTTTAGAGTAAAATTTCAATAAAACCCACCTATGATAATTTTCATAAGTACTAATTATTTTTCTTAATTCAAGATTTAGTTAATTAATCCAAGATAGCCATAATTAAGTAATAACCTAAGATTAATTACAATGTTTAGCTAATAAAATAAATAGAGTTTGTTAAGTGTATTTAGTGTTGCTTATAGTAAACTGATATACTACTTATTATAGTTAATCGAATGTTTAGGGTAACCACCCTGTTGCCTAATGAGACTAGTTAGTTTAGTTAATACTCGATAAATGACTGCCCAGTAGAGAGTAGTTTGGTTATTTATTGTAATATAGTTTTCTTTTATTTGGATTACAACTTTATCGGAAATTGAAATGAAAATGGATACATCCATTAAACTTCAACTTGCATATCATGTAGACTTGACCAGTCTCGCTGACGGGGATTATCAGCTGATCCCGGAACAAGAAGAAGTTTATTCTGAAGACCCCAGGAATCTTGTCGTGGATTTCTCTGAAGCCCCGAACCAAGGTTCGGAAGAAAATAATTTGACTAACCCCAATCCTCCCAGCGAAGGCAAGCCCCGGACATAACCCCTACTTTATTACACTGCAACCTATATTATTATTTATGTATATCTTTATGCATTAGGTTCTTAGGAGTTGTTTGGAAACCTTAGTTGCATTGTTCCAGGAACCAATGTATTGAACACTAGAACTTGAGTCCGAATAGCTGCTCTGCTTATAGGACCGGTAGAAGTCGAGTGATTTCCTGTCACTCGCGCGATATATAGGAGTTGTAATGTTTACATTCCTGTTATCACTATAAGGATGACGGACGGGAGTTTTATGAGGTATCATGGTCAAGATGATACCCCGTCTGTTTTGATGAATTGATAAGGTCGCAGTGTGTGGTAGCGGTGGTTAAGCGTTTGAAAGTACTAGCCACATGCCGTGAAATATGGTAAACGGTAAGCCTAGTAACCGATCGGCCCGAGGAGTGGACATACCACCCACCACATGTATTTGCTTCTTTTGGTTACTTTGTTCGACGTGTAGGCATACGTGTTGCTGGGCAACCAGGAGTACGGGTTTTGTAGTCGCGCTACAGACGTACGTCCTGCACTTTGGATGTGCGTATGACCTGCAGTCGCTTGTGGTGGCACTGATCCACGAGTCGGAATGAAAGGCAAACGGTTGTTTCGGAACGACCCTGTGGTGTTCCAAGCGTGTGTGTTAGGTTTACCTTGCAAGGGTTGAATCTCGATTCAGAATCGTCCGCCTCTCACGATGTATGAGACTGCTTATTCCCTTTACCACATAGAGTAATAAGAGTAATTATGTGATTATCTAAGATGATGTTTGAATAAAGATTCTACCATGTTTGACTAGTTATAGGTGCTTACCTAGAATGGTTAATCAACTAGAATCTGAAAGTTAAAAGCTGAAATTAAGGATCTACTCTTTGTTGCTTTTCAGCTGAAAACCCTACCCAAAGCTAAAAGCCATCATGAGTCTAGTTATGGGCTAAGGTATACCCAATTCTGGGTAAGTCTTGCTGAGTATTAGTATACTCAGCCTTGCTTTTGTTGATGTAATCCAGGTAATCTCCCTGATGAGCCAGCTTTCATTACTCCGTGGCCCTACCCTTTGCCTGATGGTTGGTCCGTGGAATGGGATCCGTCCCCGGCCAACACCGATCCCGCCGAGTGATATTATGCCAGGGCTAGCATAATATCTGTAATGACGATGTGTATAATGGCTACGCTTTTCAAATTCCGCTGCTTTGACTGAAAACTAAAACCTGTCTTGTAATAATCTCTCCTCTGTGGGAGCTAATGATGCTTTGTACATTTTTGTAATGTAACTACCTGTGGTGTAAGATATTTTGGCATTGTATCTCTGGACTCACCTTCGTGTGAGGTACCTTGTTGGATCCTGAGTTCGGTGGTTTATCGGGACGTTACCCGACAGACCAATGGTTTTATACCGTTTGAAGTACGAGGAAGCCCTTCGGTGAGGACTCGCGTACTTGAGTCGGTATAATTCAGGTTGGTTCTGCCACAAGTTCAGTCGACCCCTCCGCCGCGGTGGCCAATGGCCTGCCCTCTTGGAAGGGCAATGGCTCGAGGTGAGCCACAAGCCGACCCTCTGCCTCGAGTAGACTGGAGTGCGTCATGCCCCTCCAATGCACAATGCGGCCCTTCAGCAAGGAAGTGATCACCAAGTCACCGGGACCAGAACAACCCGAAGTCCCCCGACACGCGGTGGCTTCAGGATTTCCATCCTGGAGCAGCAAGTCCAGATTCTTCTCTAACATGGAGAGGGATCCAGATTCGTTGGCCTCCTGAAGATCAATGGCCGGTTTGCATGAGCCGAGTTGAGATCGGCCGTGCGGATCCCTAGATTGGAACAAGTCCAAACCAGGGGAAGTTGTCGCAACACCAGAGGAAGCCGAGCCTGGAGCAGACTCCATCTCGATCTGTGCTGCGGAAGTATGGAGCGGCAAGTTGTCGAGCTCATCGACAAACTTGTCGAGGCCGCTGCGAGGATCTGCAGCGAAGGTTTTTGGCCTCATGTTGATGAGGAATCGCCGAAAGTTGCCTGCACCATCTGTGATGCAAACCCACGAGCCAAAAACGAATGTCGTACCCTGAGAAGGAACTGACCTGACGAAATTGAACGATGCCATCGAGCTCGCCGGTGGATCTTCGACGCGCTCCCCTACCTGGCGCACCAGCTGTCGGTGTTTAATTGGCTGCCCACCGAGGGATATACCCAAGGTGGTAAGTTTTGGGTGAGGAGACGCCGAGATCAGGAACTCGAAGGTGCAAGGAACACAAGACTTTAGACAGGTTCGGGCCGCACGGAGCGTAACACCCTACGTCCTGTATGGTGGTTTGAATTCCCTTTGGTGTAGAATGACCTAATGATCTTCTGTTTTGAGGGGGGTCCCTGACCTCCCTTATATATCCAAGAGGTCAGAGTTACAAAGATGCTAACCAATCCCCCGTCGAGGGATCATACCAGAGTATATCTCAAGTAGGTCCTCTCCGTGTTGGTTAGCTCTATCTCCTATTTAAATGGGATAAACAAGAGATAAACAGAACGAATAAGAGATAAGACGGGCTTAATCTCTTAGACTACGTAACGTGCCCAGCCCGGTGGCCCCGGGTCTGACACCCTCTGCACTGAATGTACCAGATTATTGCTATCCGGTATATAAGCACACATATACCCATGCTGGATCTCCTTGGGCGGCTCGCTGAAGAATTGGTGATCCACAGGATCACCTCCCACCTTGTAAACAATATAGGCCGGGGAGCCATGTGACTCCGGAGCCTCGAGCGCATAAGGCAATGGTGACCTAGCCTGGAATGGCAATTCTCCCTTATAACTCCCCAAGGTAGGTCCCGTTGGAGAGTATTGGTGCTTCATGATTTCCTGGACCACGCGTAGCACAACACGCTCGAAAGCATTTACCAAGTTCTCGGAGTGTCGGTGCAGTGATTGGGCCACCACGTAATTTACTTCCTGGCGTAGAGCTCTGGTAGGATCTTCTGAAGGGGTGGATAGATCCACGCCATCAAGAACACCTTCGGGTGAAAATCCCTTCCACCTAACGCAGTGATTGCGGGTCTTCTCGAAAGAGCCGATGAGATCGGCTTCGAAGAGAGCTTTGATCTCATCGTATTTCTGCTTGTGTTCAGCAAGCAGCTCCTCGTACGTGATCGGATCATCTCTCATCATCCTGTCTACGGAAGTTGATGAAGTTGATGAAGATTGTCCCACCGGGCGTGCCAGAATGTGTTGTCTGTCAAAACCCACCGACGAGCAGCAACAAGCAACACGAGGAGCCGGGAGGCTCCCGAAACTGCTGGTGGGCACCGGTCCCTCGGTCAACAGCCTGAGATCCAGCACATGTCCTGGTGTCTGGGTTGCTAGGCGTGCCATCTGACCTTGTACCTGATCAGGAAGGTGTTATATGTTAGTTTCCTGCATGGACAGACACGTATAAACATTAGTCTGAGCCGTGATCGGCTCATCGGGTGACTCCCTATATCGGCTGTAAAGAGCCGATTGTATTCAGTATCAGATCGGATCTATAAACAAGGCAAACATATCCGATGGTAACATAAAATTTGCTCTGTAACCATTAAGCTAATCCAATCTACGATGGTTAAAGCCTTCACTGCATAACCGGAACATCCTACACGTAATTGAGCCTAACAGATACGAAAGGTAACAGAATAGCAACCTAAATAGAGGCCTAAAAACCAACAGAGAGCCGATTCTTGGAACAATCCCTCTTTAGTTTGATACAAAGCATCAAACGTACTGCCGGAACATTCAACCCGTTTGAAGGGCCTAATCATGCAGATGTTAAGCTAAATCTTCGATGAACAAAGACTAACCATAACAGATCTACTAATCAAGAACAGAGCAAGGTGCTGCCCTTACACCCGAGATCGGGCACGAGGATAGCTAAACGTTTACAGGTAACAAACGATGCATGAATAAAGCATGAAAGAGTCGATGCTACTCTATAAATGCCAAGATAACTAGTGTTACTCGCCATCAACAACGCTTCAGAATGAGAAACACAAAAGGTGGATAAGCGGGGATGATGCCGCCCCGATCACGCAGGGCGTGATCGGGGCTGCACGACACTTACCCAAGAAACCCTAGAACAGGGGTGGCGATGAGCCGAGAATTGTTGGGAATGATTGATTGATTTTCTTATTCATAATCTAGAGTACATATTGTGGTAGAACCAACCTGAATTACACTGGCTCAAGTGCGCTAATTCTTTCTCGAAAGGCAGTAAGTACTCAACTGCACTTCAAACGGTGTAACCCCATGGTCTGTCGGGTAAAGTCTTGATAAAACCACCTAACTCAGGATCAAACAAGGTACCTCACACGAAGGTGAGTCCAGAGATACAATCACTGATAATTTTACATCACAGGCATAATATTACATTATTATTCAAGCATATATGGTAGCAAGACCTAACAAGTACGAATTTATACAAAACTGTTCAAAGTTAGAGTATCTGCAGCGGAAAATAAAACTCAGCACTACCCAACGTCGTGGAACGAATATTGAGCTAAGCCCAAGTTCAACATCACTCGGAGGGACCTGTGTTGGCCGGGGACGGATTCCACTCCACGGACCAACCATCGGGAAGAGCATAGGGCCAGGGTACAGGCAGAGCAGAGTCCTCAGGGGGATTACCTAAACAAAAGTCACATTGCAAGACTGAGTATTCTAATACTCAGCAAGCCTTACCCGTTTCATGGTATACTTAGCCATGTAGCTAGACTATGAAGGCTTGTAATGGTTCTGGGTATAGTTTCAGCTGAAAAGCAACAAAGAGTAGGTCCTTAATTTCAACTTTTAGCTTTCAGATTCCAGTTGGTTATCCATTTTAGGTAAGCAACTATAACTACTCAAGCATGGTAGAACTTTTTGAGCAAACTTCATCTTTGATCATCATCAGGTTGCTCTTATTACTCTATGTGGCAAAGGGATCAAGCAGTCTCAATCTCCACGAGAAATGGATGATTCTGAATCGAATTTCAAAACCTTGCAAGGGTAAACCTAACTCACACGCTTGGAACATCCAATGGTCGTTCCAAAGCAACCGTTTGCCTTTCATTCTGACTCATGGATCAGTGCCACCACAAGCGACTGTAAGACCATACGCACATCAATTGTGCAGGACGTACATCTGTAGAGCGACTACATGACCGTACTCCTGTCCGTTGTGCGGAATGTACTCCCGCACGTTGGTGCGTGTGCGAAAAATCAAATTACGAGTGGTGGGAGGTATGTCCACTCCTCGGGCCGATTGGTTACTAGGCTTACCGCTTACCATATTTTGCGGCATGTGGCTAGTACTTTCAAACGCTTAACCACCGCTACCACACACTGCGACCTTATCAAATTTTCATCAACACAGATGGGGTTTCTGCCAAAGTCATGAATCATAATCACAACCCCGTCTGTCATTCTTATAGTGGTTGCAGGAATGTAAACATTGCAACTCCTATAAAGCTCGCGAGTGACAGGGAATCACTCAACTTCTACCGATCCTATTAGCTTAGCAACTAGTTGGACTCAGGTTCTAGTATTCAATACATAGGTTCCTAGAAATATGCAACTAAGGTTTCAACACAATTCCTGAAAACTTAAATGCACAAGTAGATATACATGAATATATAAATTGTAGTGTAGTAAAAATAACAGTTTATGTCCGCGGCTTGCCTTCGCTGGTGGGGCTGGGGTCAGAGACGTCAATACACAAAGTTTCTGAACCGGGGTTCAGGGCTTCTGGTAAATTTCCAATGACGTTCCCGGGGTCTTCAGAAATATCCCCTTCTGGTTCCGAGATCAGCTGGTAGTCTCCGTCAGCGAGAGTTGTTGAGTCTATATGATATGCAAACATCATAGTTGAGGAAATGCATACACTTTTTATTTCACTTCACGATAAAGTTGCAATCCAACAAGTTAAATAAACTTCTTCTACGGGTAGTCATTTATCGAGTAATAACATAATTACCTAATTGCATTGAATGACATGTTGAGTTACTCTAAGCAACTCAGCTAATTCCATTAAGTAGCATTGGAAAAGATCCTAATTTATCTCACGAGTTCCCTTAAACATTATTAGTTTACTTTATCAATTAGACTAATGGTTTTATTAAGAAAAAGGGTTATTATTTAAATTCTTGGTCAAATAATAAAACCCTAAGTTAGAAGTGATGACTAATACTATAAAAATTAGCATGAATAGATCTAATTGAAATAATCTTATCCCTAAATTTTCAGAATATTTTATTTAGTAGATAACTCATAACAAATGTTGTATACATAAAATATGACTTATTTTTACAGATCAAACTACTGCAGCAATGAAGTTGAAATTTTTACTAGGGACAAGTTTATCTGTGTCTAAGCTACTGTGATTTTACCAAGATTTTTATCCTTATAACAATTATGCTATAAAATAAAAAACAGCATTGTGATATTAAGATCTATTTATAACAGAAGTTCTACACAAGATCTTGTGCTGAAATTTTGTGAACATATTGCGGCGAGGACGAATTGCGGCGGCGGCGCAGGGGCGGCTACGACGGCGGCGGTCCAAATCCGAGCGGCTACAGGCGGCGCCGGAGCTCGGTTGCGCTGGGGAAGGTTGCTACGGCCTAGGGCGACCCGAGGGCGCTACGGATAAGAAGAGGGGAGGGTCGGCAGCCTCGGCGTGCGGGCCACCGATCCAACGGATGCCGCGCATCCCGCGGGCGATTGCCGCTCGAGCCTCATCCGAGCTCGGGTAGCTTCTGGATGCTTCTGGACGGGGCGCGGTGCGGAGAAGTGGGTCCCGGGGCAGCGGGGCGTGCGGCGGAACGGGACCACTGGCAGCGGCAGAGCGGTCGGCCGGCGAGGGGGAAAAACAGGGGAGGGCGTGAGGAAGGGGAGGGGTCTGACCCGTGGGGTCGCTGGGTCAGAGAGGGGAAGGGCTCGCTCGGGCTGGCGCTGAGGAACGAGGTGGGTCGGGCTCGGTCCACGCGGGGGAAAAAGAGGAGGAAGGCGCGGGCCGAGGAAACTGGGCCACCGTGGCCCATGCGGGAGGGGAAAGAGAGAGAGAGGAGTGGGCCGGCTAAGGAAAGAAAGAGAGGGAGAGGGGTTTGGGCTAGCTGGCTGGGCTCCTTTCTATTCCTTTTCTTTTTCTATACTCCACTAATTCAAACAATTCTAATTGGATTCAAATGAATTTGAATTCAAACTCTATAAACCAAACACAAATAAAACAATGCTGCAGCATGAATGCACAAACATTTCAATCCTATGATAAATTTTTATTTGCTTGTGTTATAAATTGTTTTAAATGCCACAAAAATTAAAGAAAAGCCTGGAAAATTTATTTAAGCCCAAATAAATTAATTAACATTTGAGGAAATTACCTTAGGGTGTTACACATCCTAAGGTAATTTCCTTAAATTTTTAATGAATTTATTTTGGCTCAAATGAAATTTCCAGGCTTTTCTTTAATTTTTGTGGCATTTAAAGCAATTTATAACACAAGAAAATAAAATCAATTATAAGGTCAACATGTTTGTGCATTCATGCTGAAGCATTGTTTTTCTTTGTGTTGAGTTTATAGGATTTGAATTCAAATTTATTTGAATTCAAATAGTTTTGTTTGAATAGTTGAGTATAAAAAAGGAAAAGGAAAGGAGAAGGAAGAAGAGAAAGCAGCCCAAACCCCCTCCTAGCCCGGCCCAGCTCTCCCTTTCCCCTCCCTCTTCCCGCACGGGCCACGCCGGCCCACTCTCCCTTCTCCCTCGGGCTTCCTCTCCTCTCCCCTTTTCTTCCGCGGCCCAGCCCGAGCTCACTCCTCTCTCTCCTTCCTTTCCCTCCCGCGTGGGCTGCGCCTCGGTCCAGCTCCCTCTCAGCTCGCGCCTCTCTTCTCTTTTCTCTTCCTAGGCCGCAGCGTCTCCCTTGGCCCAGCCCCGTGCGCTGCCTTTCCTCCCCCGCTCTATCTCTCCCTCGCGGTCGCTGATAGGGGGACCCCACCTGTCGGGGTCGTCCCCTTCCCCGCACCCGAGTCGGACTCGAGCTCGAGTCCGAGCCCGACCGACCCCGCCGCGCCGTCTTTGTCCCGGGCCCGCACGCCAGGGCGCCGCAGCCGCCACTATAAAGCCCCGCCTCCCCTAGGGCTTCTCCCAGGTCGCCGCCGTGCCCCGCTCGCGCCCAACCCTAACCGCCTCTGCTCGCCGCTGCCGTGCGCCTCGGGCCGCCTCCACGCCGTCTTTTCGCCGCCCTCTGCCGTCGCCTAATGTGACACTCAGGTAATTAGCTTGGTCACACCTTAGAGTTTTGATATGTTTTTATGTGTAAAGTATAGCAAAGGTGTGCTTTATGTGTGCAATGTTAAGGAAAAGTAATAGTTATGTAATTAAATTTACCTAGAGGTCCTTTTATGCAAAATGGGTGGAAATAGAGGGAAAAGTTTAAAAGCATGAGGGTTGTTTTGCAAAAGGTAATATCTGTGGTTAAATTGCAAAAATATGTGAAATTACCCTTGGGAATATATGTAAAAGTATTTTTATCCATAAGGACTTACATAAAATGTGAAAAATTTACTAAATCCATGGTATCTTCAAAACTGTTGCTCAACTGCAGATGAACCTTAAAGAGAAGTTGTAGAGTTTGAAAAACTATGCACTTTTGCTTTTTCGACCATCTCCATTTGAGCACTGGTTTAAAAGTTGCAAGTTCTTCTTAGTGAGGTCCCTGCTTTTCTCTGAAATTGCAAATCAGTCCCCGGCTCAGTTCTTACCCCCTTCTTCTTCCTGGCGCCCTGCCGCCGGCACAGTACGTCGGCCTTCGCCGCCGCCGGCCACCTCCTGTTCTTCCCTCGCCCACGCGTCGCCTCACCATTCCTCCACCGCTCTAGCCCTCGCTGCTGGCGCCTTGCCCGCACGCCACGGCACCTGCGCGTTGCCAGCGCCGCTCGCCGGCACCTCTGTTGCCGCCGCCGCAATCCCCGGTTCTTCCCCCCCCCCCCCCCGTAGAGGCTCAAGTCCAAGGTTCAGCTCGCCCCCAATTCCCTTCCTCACTCCTTTTCCCTATAAAAGCTGCCCAGGACCTCCTCGCGCATGCACAGAAACCTGCCGCCCTCCATTAGCGCCGCCGTGACCTCGGTGCCTCGTGGAGCTTCCCCCTCCGCCCTCTCCCTCCCTAAATCAACCACACCGTTGGCTTCCTCGTCTTCCACTGCAGCTTCCCAGCCCGGCCCTTCCCTCCTCCGCACGCCGGAACCCCATCACCGCCGTGCGCCTCCGGCCGCCGGCTCGGCCTCCCGCGGGCAGCCCTCCTCCGGCCGTCTCGAGCCCGCCCAAGACCACCGGTGGGTAGCCTGAGGTCTCCTCATGCTCCTCCTTCCCTTTCTCCTCACCGCCGGCGACCCCACGGCCGGAATTTGGCCGGACCCGAGCCCCCACCGCCGGCCATGTCTGTTGGATCCAATTGCTCTGTGTGTTTTCTTTCCAGGGGATTGTCCGTGAAACTCAGGGACTAGTTTGTAAAGGAATGACTGTTATTTCATGTGGGTGTGTTTCCTGTCTTGCAAAATTCGTAGTAATTCACAGAAAAATCCAAAAATGGCAAAACTAGTTTTGTTAGAAACTAGATTTCAAACTCTATAACTTCTGTTAATGAAGTTTAGTTTGAAACAAAATACTTTTACCTCTATTTTACACCTAAGATTAAGGGGTAGTTTATGATTAACTCTAATATTTCATGCTTTGTTACTTATGAATTTGGCATAAATGTTCTATAAGCCCTAGGTAACTTTGTGCAAGTTTCAAACTCAAATTTGATTTAAACTTAACCTCTTTTAATTGAACTTTCAAATTTGAAATATTAGCTAAACCTATTGTATAACCTTTTCTAATTGAAATCTATTGTCATTCTCTAATGTGATATTATTTAATGCTTAATTCATAATCAAATTTCTAAAACCTATGATCTTTTATTTAAAGTTTTGAATTTAAATTTTAGTTCATTTCAAATTTAATTTAAATGATTTAGATCTTGTTTGCAACCAAACTCCACAATATCTTTGTGATTCCTTTATAAATAGTGTTTCAAATCTAAACCCTCTTTATTTTAAGAATTCTTGTGTATTAATTGAGTGAGTTATAACGTTGGAAATGTGAAATCTTAAATTTAAATTTCTCCTTATTTAATTAATTGCATCTCATATAGAATCAATGACGCTCGACAACGGAGACTACGAATTGGTCTTAGGACAAGACCAAGGCTTTTCAGAAGACCCAGCGCAAGTCGTCGAGGAACTAACTGAAGCCCCGAACCCGAGTTCGGAAACCTCTGACACTCCTGCCCTCAACCCCACTCAAGAAGGCAAGCCCCGGTGCATATCCCAGTATTTCAATCTATTACAATTCCATTATTATATTATATATCTTGCATTACATCTAGGAGTTGAAATGAAACCCTAGTTGCATAAGATCATAGGAATCCAATGTATTGTACCTGAGTCCTTATCGGATAGATGCTCCGCTAATAGGACTGGTAGAAGTCGGGTGATTTCCTGTCACTCGCGCGATATAGGAGTTGCATGTTTATATTTCTGCAACCACTATAAGGATGACGGACAGGGTCATGTGTTGTATCATGACCTGAGGTTTTACCCTGTCTGTTTTGATAAAAGCTAATAAGGTCGATATGTGTGGTAGTGGTGGCTAAGCGTTTGAACAGTACTAGCCACGTGCCGCGAAATATGGTAAAGCGGTAAGCCTAGTAACCGATCGGCCCGGTAAGTGGACATACTCCCACCACTCGATCTCATGTTATGTTCACACGCACCGACCTGTGGGAGTACGTTCTGCATGGCAGACAGGAATACGGGTTTTGTAGTCGCGCTACAGACGTATGTCCTACACGAGTGATGTGCGTACGGTCCTACAAGTCGCTTGTGGTGGCCTGTCCACGAGTCAGAATGAAAGGTAAACGGTTGCTTCGGAACGCCCTGTTGGTATTCCAAGCGTGTGTGTTAGGTTTACCTTGCAAGGTTGAATCTCGATTCAGGAATCGTCCGCCTCTCACGATGCATGAGACTGCTTATCCCTTCTGCCACATTGAGTAAAAAGTGTAATTGTTGATGAGATAATCTTGGTGGATAATAATATCTATCATGCTTGTTTAGTATAGGTGCTAACCTAGAATGGCTAATCAAGCTAAAATCTGAAAGCTAAAACTTGAAAACTGTTTATACTCTCTGTTGCTTTTCAGCTGAAAATAAACCCAGAGCCTTTACAATGCCTTCATGAGTCTAGTTACGGGCTAAAGTATACCCAATCCCAGGTAAGCCTTGCTGAGTATTAGAATACTCAGCCTTGCCAATATCTGTTTCAGGTATGACCTTCGAAAATCCCACGGACAACCTTGTGTGGCCAACGTCCGTTCCTTTTGGCTGGTCCGTGGAGTGGGACCCGTCCCCGGCCGGCACTGACCCTCTGGAGTGACACCAGGCCCTGGGCTAAGCTTGGTGTTCACCTTCGCGACGTGTGTAGTCGCGTAAAACTTTTTCTTCCGCTGTGAGTTTGGACAAGCTGTTATGCTTGTCAGTTGAACATGGTTTGTATAAGTTTACTTATCTTTGAACTCGATTTGTAATAATGTATGTATGGCTGTAAATTAAAAGTTGATGAGCTATTCTGTGATGTGAACTCGCCTTCGTGCGAGGTAAACCTGCTTCGATCCTGCTGAACCGTGGTTGCATCGGGCGGAGACCCGACAGACCAAAGGATTGTTCCGTTTGAAGTGCGTTGGGCTGATTGCAGTTGTACGGCGATCAATAGCGCACTTGAGCCGGAATAATTCGAGCGGTTCTGCCACAGCTGGTATCAGAGCTATAAGGTTACCCTAGAGATACATTTTACCTTAAAAATGCTTTCAGTATAAAAGTTTGACCAACAAAACGTTTGGCAAAACTACGTTGGATTCGTTAAGGATTATACTTAGTACGTAAAGCCCTAAGGTAATGCTTATGAGGGAAATAGAGGTGGCTATGATATATGCATATATAACTCTAACTACCAGCATTACTTTTCTGTCAAAACTTAAATTCATGTACAACTCCAACTTTACATTCTGTAACGACACCTTCGACGGTGAGGTAAGAAGGTAAGGATCCTCAGCCAACTGAGGGAGCTTGGCCTTCTCGTCGGTGATGCGAACCGAACGCTGTTTCTCAAGCAGTGGCCTACTTGAGATGCTGCCAATGTACCAACTTCGGCTGATTACATTGGGAGTATATAGTTAGGTATGGGGTATGAACAGCGACACCCCCGCATTTTGCGGTACCCCCCGTGAATACGTTGTTTCGATGACGTATGTTAACGTTGTCTGTACGGCGGTAATTGTACAGATGTTGTTTCTATAGTGAGCAGTAATGTTTGGGGACGCTTTCATGTTGTGCTGCCATGAAAGGTTCAGGAGATATATATATATGTGTATTCTTCTGCAGGTAGACTGACTACGCTTACGCTATTAGGATGCGTAGGGTTATCGATTAGTTATATATAGTGAGAGACGTATGGTTATGCCACCGGAATTAACTACGTACGTCCGAACATATTCGGCAGTTGTTTTGGGTTGTGAGGACGAGTAGTACGTGCATGCATAACCTGTTAATAAAAGCATTTCCACATATGAAGATATGTTGTTTGTCTTTGGATGGGCTAATGAAGTGTTAAGGATAGCTTTAGGTTGGGTACCTTAGATGAAATCTTAGTTTTCCATCTGATTTTCAGTCCTTGCTGTTATCAGAATTGGTTATCTTGCTCTATTTATCTTGTACTCTTTTAACAAGATAAAAAGTTTCACCATTTGCATTCTGGTCGCAGATGGCAGCACCTTCCAATGTCTTTTGGGATCCGGAAGGGCACCTCCATACCAATGCCCTTCATTGGGAAGGTTTTCCCTGTTTACTTTGGGAGTCCTTGCAAACCTTCTATTATACGAAACCTCCTCAGTACGACGCTGTGGAACATTTGGAAGAAGGAATCCATAGAGCTCATGTTAGGATGACTATCCCTCAGCATCCTTTTCGTTCACAATGGCAGCCTATTGAGATCAGCATGATAGGCTACCGAATTGTGGATACTATCGAAGCGGCAGCTCTAGAAGCCATTTATGCCTTTTGTAGTCAACATCCCGAGGAAGTTGTAGGACAACCTATTGGTTTGTTTGCTACAACCGATCTTGGTGAAGCAGAGCGGGACCTCGGGACAATTCCTGAGAGTCATAGACTGGAAGGTCCACCAGAAGAAGTACTGCAAGGGATGAGGCGTTTCACGGGCGTGCAGTACCATTATCACTTGCTGCTACGCCGTGAGATAGGCCATCTGATTAAGGCTGCGCGAAGTCTCCACGGGGAAGCTGCCAGATACATCACCTAGGTGGATCAACTCCGAGCGGTGGTAATCGAGAAGGATGGGATTATTGCTACTCAAAGCGAGACTATCCACCATCGGGAAGATCAGATTAATGAGAGTGATCATATAATCACTCAGCGGGATACTGTTATTGAGTTTCTACAGACACAAGTCCAAGATCTGATCCTTGCGGTAGATGACGCTCAAGCTCAGATTGAGGAATTGCAACAGCCCCCGATTCCTCCCGTAGCACCAGCAGCACCTGAGGCTGAAGAGGAAGATCCCGAGGAGATTGAAGGGGTCTCAGAACTTGATTCTGAGCACGGGGATCCTGTCGTCAGTCCCTATCATTCCTCTTCTGGAAGTCAGTCATCAGTGGGAAATTTTGATGACTTTTAGTTATGGCTGAAAGGGTGATGGTTTAGATGTAATTAGTGTATAAGATGTAACATAAGTAGTGTGTAGATTATTTAGTTATAAAGCCACTTGTTGTATGTGTGGCATGTACTTTTAGATAAAAGCTTGTAATAATTTGAGTGTGTTAGTGTAAGATGTAAGGATATCAGTATCTGTATAGTAATCTAAATCCTGAGTTTTGGTTATCTTGTTCAAAATCTGTGTATCTGTATAAGTGGATTGAATGGAGCATATGCATTACAATTTCGTTTGGTAATTGCATATTATCTGAAACTGGAGTAAGATTATGGTTGATAATGGATGTCTCCTTTATTTCAGATGGTTGGAGCTACTCGAGGAACCCCGGAAGGATTCCGGGCAGGTCAGCCTGGTAGTTCTCAGCAACCACCACCGCCACCTCCAAACTTAGCCGAGGTTATGGCCCGGCAAACTGAGCTTCTAAATCAACTTGTGCAAGCTCAAATGGGCCACTTCCAGCAGCAACCTCGAGGCCGAGGTGAACCCCTGTCGGCCAATTATCAGGATTTTCTCAGCACCCAACCTCCTTTATTTCATAAGGCCGATGAGCCTTTGGACGCAGATGCCTGGTTGCGGACTATTGAGTCTAAGTTCGCCTTACTACCAGCTCCATGTTCAGAGGAGAACAAGGTGCTCTTCGCAGCCCAGCAACTCCGAAGCAATGCCCGTCTTTGGTGGGATCAGTTTCATGCGATGCAACCCGCCGAACATGTTGTCACTTGGGATGAGTTTCGGACTGCGTTCCGAGCACACCATATACCAGCTGGACTCATTGAGCGGAAGCTCAATGAATTTTTGAGCTTGACCCAAGGTACCAGCACTGTTACACAGTATGCACAGATTTTCAATCACCTGTGCCAGTATGCGGGATCTCATGCGGACACTGATGCCCGCAAATGTGATCGCTTTCACCGAGGCCTAAACACCAAACTTAAGGAATGGCTGAATTTGGTGAAGGATGAAAATTTTAATGAGTTGGTCAATATGGCCATTACTCAGGAGGATTGCATTGCCGCCCACCGAGCAGAAAAGAAACGGAAGGCACCTACAGGACCTGCAACTTCACAGTCGCCAAGGTATCGGTTGGTCCCGAGTAATGCCCCTCGAGCTTCGTCTCGGGGCAATTTACCTGGCAGATGGGTAGCCCGACCTCCTCAACAAGCACAATTCAACCGACCACCGCTGCCACAAAATCAGCAACAACCCCAACAAGGTCTGCGGCCGAGCTTTCCGCCAGCTACTCCAGGAAACAGCAATTATCGTTGTTTCAATTGCGGAAGCCCGTCCCACTTTATCAAGGATTGCCCTCAACCTAGGAAATCTTCCCAAGGGCAAACATTTAATTCAAACAACAAGGGCAAGGGCAAGAAGCAAGTGGTGCAGGTCCGTCAAGGGAGGGTAAACCTCACCACACTCTCCGAACTCCCTGAAGGGGCACCGATAATGACGGGTACATTTTCTATCAACCATCATCCCGTTGTTGTTCTTTTCGATACTGGTGCTACCCATAGTTTTATTAGTATGGATTATGGAACTAAAGTGGGCTTGGATATCTGTTACATAAATGAAGCCTATAAGATCGTAACTCCTGGTGGTAAGGTTTTGTCCAATCAAATCTGTAGAAGGGTACGAATTCAGCTGGGTAGTCATCTACTCAAAACAGATCTGTTAGTATTAGACCTAAAGGGGATGGATGTCCTTTTGGGTATGAACTGGATGACCCAGCATCATGTGTCCTTAGATATCCCTTCTCGAACTGTGGAAATAGATTCACCTGAGTATGAGTCAACCATTCTATGTCTTCCACAACAGCAATACCTTAACCCTAGTACTTATGCTACTACTGGGGTTAAGTTAAAAGATATCCCTATCATCTGCGAGTATCCTGATGTCTTTCCAGACGATTTGCCTGGAATGCCGCCAGATAGAGATATCGAGTTTATCATCGAACTCCAACCTGGTACAGCCCCTATCTCTAAGAGGCCTTACCGTATGCCTCCTAATGAATTGGCTGAGTTAAAAATCCAACTCCAAGATCTCTTAGACAAAGGCTTCATTCGTCCAAGTGCATCACCATAGGGTTGTTCAGCTTTATTTGTGAAAAAGAAAGACAATAGCTTGAGGCTATGTGTGGATTATCGTCCTCTCAATGCGGTAACTATCAAAAATAAGTATCCCCTACCCCGCATTGATATTCTCTTTGATCAGTTAGCCGGAGCCAAGGTGTTTTCTAAAATAGATCTCCGTTCCGGTTATCATCAAATTAAGATTCGGCCCAGCGATATTCCCAAAACAGCTTTCTCTACCAGATATGGTCTATATGAGTATCTGGTTATGTCGTTTGGTCTCACCAATGCCCCAGCATATTTCATGTACCTTATGAACTCTGTCTTCATGCAAGAACTCGACAAATTTGTCGTAGTTTTTATTGATGACATCTTGATCTACTCTAAAAACTCAGAAGATCATGCCCAACATCTCCATGTCATCCTTCAACGATTAAGAGACCACCACCTGTACGCCAAATTCTCTAAATGTGAGTTTTGGCTGGATACAGTCAAATTCCTAGGCCATACCATTTCTGGTGATGGAATATCCGTCGATCCCAGTAAAGTACAAGAAGTGATGGATTGGAAACCCCCGACCTCCGTCCATCAAATTTGTAGTTTTCTCGGTCTAGCTGGCTATTATCGCCGTTTTATTCCTGACTTTTCCAGAATAGCCAAACCTATGACCGAACTACTAAAGAGAGGTGTGAAATTCTCCTGGGATCAAAAATGCGAAGATGCATTTCATATTCTCAGAGATCATCTTACGACTGCTCCAGTCTTAGCTCAACCAGATGTCTCAAAACCTTTTGACATCTACTGTGATGCATCGGGAACTGGACTTGGTTGTGTACTTATGCAAGACAACCGAGTAATTGCATATGCATCACGAGCACTTAGGGTTCATGAACAGAACTACCCTACTCATGATCTCGAACTTGCAGCTGTTATTCATGCCCTAAAGATCTGGAGGCACCATCTGATGGATACGAAGTGTCATATTTACACTGATCATAAAAGCCTCAAGTATATCTTTACCCAGGCAGATCTGAATATGAGGCAAAGGCGCTGGCTAGAACTAATCAAGGATTATGATTTGGAAGTGCATTATCATCCAGGCAAGGCCAATGTCGTTGCAGATGCCCTTAGTCGCAAAGCGCATTGTTCTTGCCTATCCGTTGAAGCATTCAACAAGACTCTCTGTTGGGAAATGAGTAAGCTCAACCTAGAGATCATTTCCCAAGGTGACTTACACCATCTTTTGGTTGAAGCCACACTTAGAGATAGTATTGTTCTAGCGCAACAGCGTAATAAAGGGGTCAGAATCATTAAACAGAAGTTAACGCAAGGAGAAGGGAAGTATAAATGCTTCCGAGTTGATCCTAAAGGAGTTTTATGGTTTAACGAACGTATTGTTGTACCCAAGTACCATAGGCTCCGCAAGCAAATAATGGACGAGGCCCACTTGTCCAAATTTTCTATACATCCTGGCAGTACGAAGATGTATCAGGATCTGAAACAGAACTTTTGGTGGACTCGTATGAGACGAGAGATTGCCAAATATGTGTTGGAATGTGATATCTGCCAAAGAGTTAAAGCCAGTCATTTGAAGACTGCTGGTATCCTTCAACCTCTACCCATTCTCTCGTGGAAGTGGGAGGATATCAGTATGGACTTTATTGTTGGCTTGCCCAACACTTCTCGGAAGCATGACTCTATTTGGGTAATCATTGATCGATTAACCAAGACTGCACATTTCCTTCCCGTGCATACCACATATAATGCCAAAAGGTATGCCGAGATTTATCTGGATCAAATTGTTCGTCTTCATGGAGTACCTAAAACGATCATTTCTGATCGTGGAGCACAATTTGTTGCTCGATTCTGGGAGCAGCTCCATGATGCTCTTGGGACTAAATTAATTCGAAGCTCTGCCTATCATCCTCAGACAGATGGGCAAACGGAGCGAATAAACCAGATTCTGGAAGATATGCTTCGAGCTTGTGTACTTCAATTTGACAAAAACTGGGATAAATACTTGTCACTGGCAGAATTTTCTTACAATAACAGCTATCAGACAAGTATTAAGATGGCCCCATTTGAAGCATTGTACGGTCGCCGATGCCGAACTCCTTTGAGTTGGTCACAAACCGGCGAGCGTAAAATTTTTGGACCCGATCTAGTTATGGAAGCAGAGAATAAAGTTAGGCTTATCCGAAGCAATTTAAAGGCCGCCCAATCTCGACAGAAAAGCTACGCTGATATACGAAGAAGACCATTGCAGTTTCAAGTTGGAGACTTCGTATATCTTCGAGTATCTCCTACCCGAGGTGTTCAAAGATTCGGTGTAAAAGGGAAACTTGCTCCTCGATACATCGGACCCTTTGAAATCCTTGAAGACTGTGGACCTGTAGCCTATCGTCTTCAACTTCCTCCTCAACTAGTGGCCATTCATAACATTTTCCATGTATCCCAACTCAAGAAGTGTGTTAAGATCCCTACCGAAATCATCGATGCCCAAACTATCGAAATCGAACCAGATTTGACCTATATAGAGCATCCAATCAGAATCCTAGACACTAAAGAGAGAAGTACCAGAAGAAAAACCATCAAAATATACAAAATTCAGTGGAAACATCACACGGAAGAAGAAGCAACATGGGAAATTGAATCTTATCTCCAGCATAACTTTCCCGACTTCTTCCAAGCCAACCTCCGAACTTGATCATTCCATTCCTTTCTATTCCGGAATCTCGGGACGAGATTCTTTTAGGGGGAAAGGCTGTGACACTCAGGTAATTAGCTTGGTCACACCTTAGAGTTTTGATATGTTTTTATGTGTAAAGTATAGCAAAGGTGTGCTTTATGTGTGCAATGTTAAGGAAAAGTAATAGTTATGTAATTAAATTTACCTAGAGGTCCTTTTATGCAAAATGGGTGGAAATAGAGGGAAAATTTTAAAAGCATGAGGGTTGTTTTGCAAAAGGTAATATCTGTGGTTAAATTGCAAAAATATGTGAAATTACCCTTGGGTATATATGTAAAAGTATTTTTATCCATAAGGACTTACATAAAATGTGAAAAATTTACTAAGTCTATGGTATCTTCAAAACTGTTGCTCAACTGTAGATGAACCTTAAAGAGAAGTTGTAGAGTTTGAAAAACTATGCACTTTTGCTTTTTGGACCATCTCCATTTGAGCACTGGTTTAAAAGTTGCAAGTTCTTCTCAGTGAGGTCCCTACTTTTCTCTGAAATTGCAAATCAGTCCCCGGCTCAGTTCTTACCCCCTTCTTCTTCCTGGCGCCCCTGCTCTCTCTGCTCTGTTTCTGGCGCCCTGCCGCCGGCACAGTACGTCGGCCTTGGCCGCCGCCGGCCACCTCCTGTTCTTCCCTCGCCCACGCGTCGCCTCACCATTCCTCCACCGCTCTAGCCCCCGCTGCTGGCGCCTTGCCCGCACGCCACGGCACCTGCGCGTTGCCAGCGCCGCTTGCCGGCGCCTCTGTTGCCGCCGCCGCAATCCCCGGTTCTTCCCCCCCCCCCCCCCGTAGAGGCTCAAGTCCAAGGTTCAGCTCGCCCCGGCTTCCCTTCCTCACTCCTTTTGCCTATAAAAGCTGCCCAGGACCTCCTCGCGCGTGCACAGAAACCTGCCGCCCTCCATTAGCGCCGCCGTGACCTCGGTGCCTCGTGGAGCTTCCCCCTCCGCCCTCTCCCTCCCCAAATCAACCACACCGTTGGCTTCCACGTCTTCCACTGCAGCTTCCCAGCCCGGCCCTTCCCTCCTCCGCACGCCGGAACCCCATCACCGCCGTGCGCCTCCGGCCGCCGGCTCGGCCTCCCGCGGGCAGCCCTCCTCCGGCCGTCTCGAGCCCGCCCAAGATCACCGGTGGGTAGCCTGAGGTCTCCTCATGCTCCTCCTTCCCTTTCCCCTCACCGCCGGCGACCCCACGGCCGGAATTTGGCCGGACCCGAGCCCCCACCGCCGGCCATGTCTGTTGGATCCAATTGCTCTATGTGTTTTCTTTCCAGGGGGTTGTCCGTAAAACTCAGGGACTAGTTTGTAAAGGAATGACTGTTATTTCATGTGGGTGTGTTTCCTGTCTTGCAAAATTCGTAGTAATTCACAGAAAAATCCAAAAATGGCAAAACTAGTTTTGTTAGAAACTAGATTTCAAACTCTATAACTTCTGTTAATGAAGTTTAGTTTGAAACAAAATACTTTTACCTCTATTTTAAACCTAAGATTAAGGGGTAGTTTATGATTAACTCTAATATTTCATGCTTTGTTACTTATGAATTTGGCATAAATGTTCTATAAGCCCTAGGTAACTTTGTGCAAGTTTCAAACTCAAATTTGATTTAAACTTAACCTCTTTTAATTGAACTTTCAAATTTGAAATATTAGCTAAACCTATTGTATAACCTTTTCTAATTGAAATCTACTGTCATTCTCTAATGTGATATTATTTAATGCTTAATTCATAATCAAATTTCTAAAACCTATGATCTTTTATTTAAAGTTTTGAATTTAAATTTTAGTTCATTTCAAATTTAATTTAAATGATTTAGTTCTTGTTTGCAACCAAACTCCACAATATCTTTGTGATTCCTTTATAAATAGTGTTTCAAATCTAAACCCTCTTTATTTTAAGAATTCTTGTGTATTAATTGAGTGAGTTATAACGTTGGAAATGTGAAATCTTAAATTTAAATTTCACCTTATTTAATTAACTGCATCTCATATAGAATCAACGACGCTCGACGACGGAGACTACGAATTGGTCTTAGGACAAGACCAAGGCTTTTCAGAAGACCCAGCGCAAGTCGTCGAGGAACTAACTGAAGCCCCGAACCCGAGTTCGGAAACCTCTGACACTCCTGCCCTCAACCCCACTCAAGAAGGCAAGCCCCAGTGCATATCCCAGTATTTTCAATCTATTACAATTCCATTATTATATTATATATCTCGCATTACGTCTAGGAGTTAAAATGAAACCCTAGTTGCATAAGATCATAGGAATCCAATGTATTGTACCTGAGTCCTTATCGGATAGATGCTCTGCTAATAAGACCGGTAGAAGTCGGGTGATTTCCTGTCACTCGAGCGATATAGGAGTTGCATGTTTATATTTCTGCAACCACTATAAGGATGACGGACAGGGTCATGTGTTGTATCATGACCTGAGGTTTTACCCTGTCTGTTTTGATAAAAGCTAATAAGGTCGATATGTGTGGTAGTGGTGGCTAAGCGTTTGAACAGTACTAGCCACATGCCGCGAAATATGGTAAAGCGGTAAGCCTAGTAACCGATCGGCCCGGTAAGTGGACATACTCCCACCACTCGATCTCATGTTATGTTCACACGCACCGACCTGTGGGAGTACGTTCTGCATGGCAGACAGGAATACGGGTTTTGTAGTCGCGCTACAGACGTATGTCCTGCACGAGTGATGTGCGTACGGTCCTACAAGTCGCTTGTGGTGGCCTGTCCACGAGTCGGAATGAAAGGTAAACGGTTGCTTCGGAACGCCCTGTTGGTATTCCAAGCGTGTGTGTCAGGTTTACCTTGCAAGGTTGAATCTCGATTCAGGAATCGTCCGCCTCTCACGATGCATGAGATAATCTTGGTGGATGATAATATCTATCATGCTTGTTTAGTATAGGTGCTAACCTAGGATGGCTAATCAATCTAAAATCTGAAAGCTAAAACTTGAAAATTGTTTATACTCTCTGTTGCTTTTCATCTGAAAATAAACCCAGAGCCTTTACAATGCCTTCATGAGTCTAGTTACGGGCTAAAGTATACCCAATCCCAGGTAAGCCTTGCTGAGTATTAGAATACTCAGCCTTGCCAATATCTGTTTCAGGTATGACCTTCGAAAATCCCACGGACAACCTTGTGTGGCCAACGTCCGTTCCTTTTGGCTGGTCCGTGGAGTGGGACCCGTCCCCGGCCGGCACTGACCCTCCGGAGTGACACCAGGCCCTAGGCTAAGCTTGGTGTTCGCCTTCGCGACGTGTGTAGTCGCGTAAAACTTTTTCTTCCGCTGTGAGTTTGGACAAGCTGTTATGCTTGTCAGTTGAACATGGTTTGTATAAGTTTACTTATCTTTGAACTCGGTTTGTAATAATGTATGTATGGCTGTAAATTAAAAGTTGATGAGCTATTCTGTGATGTGAACTCGCCTTCGTGCGAGGTAAACCTGCTTCGATCCTGCTGAACCGTGGTTGCATCGGGCGGAGACCCGACAGACCAAAGGATTGTTCCGTTTGAAGTGCGTTGGGCTGATTGCAGTTGTACGGCGATCAATAGCGCACTTGAGCCGGAATAATTCGAGCGGTTCTGCCACACCTAAGCACCGTGGGCTTACCCCGGTGGCGTAAGGACGCTAATCCCCCTCCCTCCTCCCTCGGTCTCGTTTCCCCGCGGCCGCGCGAGCTCGCCGGAACTCCCGAGCCACGGGCCGCCGCCGCCCGGCCGCCACGGCCAATTTGGCGGCCTCTCTTTCCTCCAAAACGTTTCCCCGTGCTTCCCTCTCTCTCCCCTGTGGCAGAACCAACCTGAATTATACCGGCTCAAGTACGCGAGTCCACTCCCGAGGGCTCCAACGTGCTTCAAACGGTATAATCCCTTGGCCTGTCGGGTAACGTCCCGATAAACCACCGATACACAGGATCAAATAAGGTTACCTCACACGAAGGTGAGTCCAGAGATACAGTCACCATCATATTTTACATCGAAGGGAATTACATTACAAGAGTTTCCAAAAGAAGTATGAAGTTTCAAATCTAGAGAAAAGATTACAAACCATTAAAGCTATGGTTTTTAGTAGCGGAAAACATACGCAACGATTACAACACGTCGTTAAGACGGATGTCATGCTAAGCCCAGGCACGACATCACTCGGTATCACCAAAGTTGGTCGGGGACGGATCCCATTCCACGGACCAACCTTCTGGAAGAGCACAGGGCCATGACAGGGAAAGAGTAGGGTCTTCAAAGGCTTTACCTGAAAAACATAAAACTAGCAAGGCTGAGTATACTAATACTCAGCAAGGCTTACCCGGGATTGGGTATACTTTAGCCCATAATTAGACTCATGAAGGCATTGTGAAGGCTCTTTGTTTATTTTCAGCTGAAAAGCAACTAAGAGTATAGTCTACTTTCAAGTTTTAGCTTTCAGATTCTAGTTTGATTAGTCCTCTAAGTAAGCACCTATACTAAGCAAGCAATGTAGATATTCCCATCCATCAAAATTATTCCATTGAACATTACACTATTTACTCGATGTGGCAGAAGGGATAAGCAATCTCAATCCTCGTGAGAGGCAGACGATTCGAATCGAATTTAACCTTGCAAGGTAAACCTAACTCACACGCTTGGAATGCCAACAGGGCGTTCCGAAGCAACCGTTTCCCTCATATTCCGGGTTATGGATCGGGGCCACCACAAGCGACTGCAGGACCGTACGCACATCACTCGTGCAGGACATACGTCTGTAGCGCGACTACAAAACCCGTATTCCTGTCTGCCATGCAGAACGTACTCCCACACGTCGGTGCGTGTAAACATAAAATAAAAGTCGAGTGGTGGAGACGCGTCCATTTGCCGGGCCATTCGGGTACTAGGCTTACCGCTTACCATATTTCGCGGCATGTGGCTAGTACTTTCAAAAGCTTAGCCACCACTACCACACATTTCGACCTTAAAACTTTTATCAAAACCGACAGGGTAAACCACAGGTCATGATACAACACATGACCCTGTCCATCATCCTTATAGTGGTTGCAGAATTGTAAACAAGCAACTCCTATATCGCGCAAGTGACAGGAAATCACCCGACTTTTACCGGTCCTATTTAGCAGAGCATCTAAGCGATAAGGACTCGGGTCCAATACATTGGATTCCTAAGAGATCATGCAACTAGGGTTTCATCTCAACTCCTAGACTTAATGCATAAGTATAGATAAATAGACATAGATTGCAGTGTAAATAAAGTAGTGGGATATGTCCGGGGCTTGCCTTTACTGGTGGGCCTGAAGTCAGAAATGTTAATATCTTCCGAACTTTGGTTCGGGGCTTCAGTTAATCCCTTGGTGACGTTTATTTGGTCTTCAGGAACATCCTCTGTAGACTCCGGGGAGATCTCGTAGGTACTGTTGCCGAAGTAATCGTATCTACATGCAATGCAACATTTCATTCAAAGTGTGTACATAAAACTACCTTACTTCACAATACAGTTGCAATTCAGCACTCATTTAACATAATATTCATATAACAAACACAAAGATCGGAAACTAACTTTGGTGGAGCTTTAGGAGGATAACAAATTAGAATCGGCTACTCGTTGAACATTACAACAGAGTCGATTGGAACAACAGGGGTTTAGCCGACGGAAAGGTGCATCGGTTTCCTAATTGATCGATAAAAGCATCGATTACCTAAAGCAGAGGGATGATTCCTAAAGCAGTTGTCTTAACTGAGATGTGCTTAAGTGTTACCCTAGGTAACTAGGTGTGGTTATATCAGCTCGATTACGTCAGGGCAATAGTTGAGTGACGTACAGCTGATTGGAGTGTGGTTAAGGGTAGGTGACCGATAGGTAGATAGTCGATTGCTCAGCCGATAAAGCGACTGATGGAAGGGTGTGGATAAGGATGAGAGAATTAAGGATCGATCGACTGTGTTTGATCGATATGGAAAAGCAACCAAAATCGGCTTGGGTCGGCCGATGGTGAGAACCCTAAGATTGTGTGTGTCTCTCTGATACATCGACTCTGTGCAGTCGATATAGAACAGAACAAAAGAATTGTATCGGCAGTAGCCGATACTAGAAAGGTAACAACTATATCAGCTAATCGGTCGACGATAGAAGTATCGACTGACAGCTGTTACACAGAAACATCCTAGACTCAAGGAAAGCGGATGCTTAGCAGCTGAATTGATAGCCAACGCTGAAGCATTAGCCGCAGAGATGTTTTGGCTAAGCAGCAGACACACAAGAACTAACGGGGATCCTTATACGACAAGGAACCTAAAGAAATAGCAATCGAGACGGGGACAATGTCTTAATGGCAAGGATATGAGCACTCATATGAAAGGTTTAACGAAACATCACATATTTCTATTTAAGATCTATATTCTATGGCTTACTTTTCAGTTATAACACAAGCACACAATATAAAGCACAATAAAACACTCATTTCCTTAACATTTGACCTAAACCACACATCAAAATTTTCAATTCAAGATCACAACATAAACTTGTAAATTTTGACTTAGGGTTTCAAACAAAACTGATTTTATATTTTTATGAACTTCCTACGAAAATCTATGAAATGTAGAAGTTCATCGATTTGAAATACAGAAAGCTTTGGAAATTTTATAAAGAACACCCTAGAACTTTCTAAAACATCGTAATCAAGTTCCTGTTCGGGGAAAACAGATAATAGGAAGATAACAACGATATTTCGGTAAATAAATCACCGGTATTAAGGAGATTCAGTGAATTAGGGTAAACCTTGGTTGTGGAGAATAGCAGACGAAAAGTGAATTCCCGTGGCGAATAAGATTGGCGATAAGAAGAGCTCGACGATGACGAGATTCCGTGGACGATGAAGAAGTTCGTCGGGGATGGTTGTCGTGGGTGGAAGATGGCCTGTTGTCTTGTACACGCACGCGCTTGCTGAATCGAGTCGAGCCGGTCACCGGTAGAGCACTCTTGCTCATATCCGCGGACGTGCTAGTCCAAATCCGTCCGGACCTTCGCTTTCGTCTCGCCGCGCCACACTCGCCCTCTTTGCCTCCGCGAGGGCCATGGTCTGCTCGCACCTGACTACCTCCAAACCCTCCACGAAATGTTCACAGTGCCACCTGATCTCGTCCACTGCTTTCTCCTTAACGGCTTTCGACGTCTTCTACGCGCAACTCTACTGCTCCCTGGGCGGTTCCGCCTGCAGCCGCCGCATTACAACTCCTCTCGTATCGCGCGCGACCTTCCTGCACATCGTCGCCCTGCACGCTGTGCAGCTGCTCCTCCGCTTCCAGCTGCCGAACCGTGTTTGCCCGGCCTTGTCGCGTCACTCCCGCGCTCGCACACGCGTGTTCGCGCCACCTGGGCCTACTCTTGCCCCGGCCGAGCCACTCGCGCGCGCGCCAACCGCGCCTCCAGCGTCCTCTGCGCGCGCTCCGCTCAACACCTGCACACGCCACCGGCTTCCGCTGCGTTACCGCGCGCACGCTCGCGCCACCCGCTCGGCGTCGCTCACGTTCGCTCCTGCACCGCCCGCGAACGGCTCCAGCGCCCACTCGCCTGCGCGCCACCGCTGCGAGCTCCTGCACTGTCAGCCGCGCCGCTCACGAGTCTGCGTCTGCTCCTGGGCCGAGCCGCGTCCACTTCCTGTGCGCCAGTGCGCCTCCACTCGCCCGATCGCACGCGCTCGCTCCCGTGCACCTCCACGCCTCCCGCGCACGCTCCGCGCTCCTGCTGTCGTGCACGCCTGAACTTTCCCCGTTCCACTCACCACCGTGCGCCATCTCAGCCCAGCTGCTCCTGCCCAGCTCTCGCACCTGCCTCCGCGCGCCCGCGTGCACGCGCTGCGTGCCAGCGCCCCGCGCCGCGCCTGTCGTCTGCTCGCCCCAACGCCGAGCCGCCCGCTCGCTCAGGCGCCGCCCTGGCTCGGCACCCGCTGCCGGCTTCCGCGCTCGCTCGCCCCAACACCCGCGCGCGCCTGGGCCGCCACCAGCCCGCGCCGCTCGCCTTGCCGGGCCGCACGCCACCCAGCTTCCGCGCACTGCCGCCGCCCGCGTGCCGAGCCACCGCCTGGGCACCACCCCGCCAGTGCTGCGCCTCGCGCGCGCGTGGGCCGCTCGCCTGCCGCCGAGCCGAGCTGCCACTCACCTCCCGCGACGCCCGCGCGCCCAGCGCCCAACGCCCAGCGCCTCCCACTCTGGCACCGCGTGCTCCGCCCTCCTGCCGCTCGGGCCGAGCTGCCGCTGGCCCGGGCGTGCCTGCTGCTGCTGGGCCTGCTACCCCCTGCGCCTGCAGCTGCTCCTTCACTGCCTGCTCGGCCGGTAGAGGTGAGAGAGAGAGAGCTAAAGAAGATAGGGATGGAAGCCAAATGAAAAACGCCAGTGAACGAAGGAGGAGACCAAATAGGAGATGAACAGAGAGTAAAGAAGGAGATGTCAGGATAAGAAATAGAGGAGAAGGGGGATTGGAATTCCCCAAGGACTTATACGTAAAATCAGAGAAATGCAGGGACCTATTTGTAAAACAAAATTCCCGTTGATTTAAAACCCTAATAAGAAATACCCAAAACGAAAGTTGGAGAGTTTTTCAAACTCTACAACATTGCTTTAGGGCTCAAGTTCAAAAACTCAAAATTTATATTTTTACGCGTGAAGTTTTGAACAAAAGTCGGATTTGAATTGCTTTTGTCCTAAAGAGCGTAATTTTATAAAATTTCAAGACCTAAGTGCAAGCATTTATGACACGTCATAATGACTGGATAGACTCGTCATAATGGTTGGATAGACATGTCATGATGACTTGCACTTTTTACACTTTAGTCCAGGGTAAATTTGAAAGTTACTTTTTGTAAATCAAACATTTGCATAAAAGGGCTTGTACTTTTATAAAATTACACAAACACCCTTGTTTTTACCATTTTACCCCAAAATTTTTACACAATTCAACACACACATTTTAAATGAAACTTTTGGATAAATATATATTTTTTTACAAGGGATAAAATAAGAAAAACTTGTTTACAAAACCACTTTTTACTTATTTTGAATTACCCTAATCCAAATACATTTTGCAAAAACAACCCTAGGTTTTTCTGTAATTACAAAAATACCCTTTTTACTTGCACTTTAAATTTTCAAAGCTTCACACAAACACACATAAGCTTTATACAAACAAACACATAATTCACACTAACAAAATATATGCCCAACATCACAGGTACACGAACTGTCACAGCCTCCCTCCCTAAAAAGAATCTCATCCCGAGATTCGCACGAAAGACTCTTAAGGGAAGAGAAGCAAATCATCCATCAGAAGTAGCAGAAAACAATCACACCGGAAGAGATTAATGTTGATGGTAAAAGTCATTGGAGTATGATGAGATGAGTATGACGAGAGAAGAGAAAGAAAGATGTTCAAGTTCTTCCAGAGTTAAGATCACAACATGAGGATGATAAATGTCGGCGACATTCATCACAAAACTTATGAATAGCAAGTAAGAATAGCACAAGAGACTGATAAGTGATGTTTGAAACATTTCTGCTCAGAGTTTATTACCTGAATGATTTGAATGATGTTGATTGCAAAACATGCCTATTTATACCGATGCAATCAAGGGATAATGACAAAATGCTCCATCCATGAACGTGATGCACTGTTTGAGATGTATAATTACAATGATGGTGCAACACGAGGATGGAGAATTCCATGTACGAGCAAGATGGTGCATAAGGCATAATGCAATTACCATGATGCTGACCAAATGATGCATACACCATGATGCAAGGATGATGATACTTGCAATCTATGCATGTATGAAATGCATGAAGTATGATGTATACTGCTATCATGAGTTGATAATGCACACGACTCGCACCCTGCAACCGTTCTTTCGTAACTAACACCTGGGTAGTTCTATAGCCTTAAACAAAGATTAGAAGTTAGGACACTAGTAAGGTTGCATAAAAAGAGATTGTAGTGGGGTTACGTCACATGTACCTAGTCACCAGTGCGCTCCTAATGACTCAATCATATGGCTGCAGCACACATGAGGCCTTAGGTTCCGACACGGCATCATGGTCATGTGATTAAACACCACCACAAAAGAGGAATAGCAACCCTGTAGTGCCAACAGCAACAAGAAAGACTTAAGAAACCGAAGACAACCTAAAGTTATACTAGAGGCATACCCGTTAGTCAGTCTACGGATTCCGATGATGATGCAACACCATGCACTAACCAAAGATGGTACATGTTATGATGCATGACTTTTGCCGGAAGATTTGCATCCAAAAGTAATTATTGTTATACATCTTTTTAATTTATTCCAAATCATCTGAGCAAAAATTGAAGGTGCAACTTTGAGATGTTGTAACCAGAATAGACAACAAGGTATGGTACAACATCGAGAGAGAACAGATGATTCACCGATTAATGGATCCAAGGGTTTGCTGACAATTATCAAAATTCAACCCTCAAGGAAAAGCAAGATCAAGGGTTTGATTTAGCTGTCAAGCTAAGATCGATGATAAGGTTTCAACATGACCCAATCTTACTTGATTCACAAAAGATTTCCTTAACTCTAAGATAGCCCAACAGATTATGTTGGCTCCTACAACACAAAGTCTAGACAGACATTCAGATACAAGCAACATATTTCAGTACAACAATGTAACAAACAAGGCAAATCAAATCAATCTGTGATGATACGATGTATGCACGTTCTATACGTCCTCACAAATAAAAAAAACTGCCAAGTAATCTTGGTCTTACGTGATTTATCACGGTGGCACAATATAAATACGTCTCTCCCTGTAATATCTAGTCGATAATCCTAACCGTTCAGAACCTATCGAATCGTGGTTAGCATTCCTGCAAAAAACACAATATGTATATATTGAACCTTTCATGCCAGCATGTCATGAAAGCGTTCCCAATCATTACTGTTCACTATAGAAACAGCATCTGTACAATTACCGCCGTACAGACAACGTTAACATACGTTATCAAGATAACGTATTCACGGGGTACCGCAAAATGCGGGGGTGTCGCTGTTCATACCCCATACCTAACTATATACTCCCAATGTAGTCAACCGAAGTTGGTACATTGGCAGCATCTCAAGTAGGCCACTGCTTGAGAAACAGCGTTCGGTTCGCATCACCGACGGGAAGGCCAAGCTCTCTCAGTTGGCTGAGGATCCTTACCTCCTTACCTCACCATCGAAGGTGTCGTTACAGAAAGTAAAATTGGGTTGTGCATGAATTTAAGTTTTGACAGGAAAGTAATGCTGCTAATTAGGGTTATATATATATATATATATATATATATATATATATTATACCACCTCTATTTCCCTCATAAGCATTACCCTAGGGCTTTACGTACTAAGCTCAATCCTTAACGGATCCAACGCAGCTTTACCAAACACTTTGTTGATCAAACTTTTATACTAAAAGCATTTTTTAAGGTAAAATGTATCTCCAGAGTAACCTTATAGCTCTGATACCAGCTGTGGTAGAACCAACCTGAATTATACCGGCTCAAGTACGCGAGTCCACTCCCGAGGGCTCCAACGTGCTTCAAACGGTATAATCCCTTGGCCTGTCGGGTAACGTCCCGATAAACCACCGATACACAGGATCAAATAAGGTTACCTCACACGAAGGTGAGTCCAGAGATACAGTCACCATCATATTTTACATCGAAGGGAATTACATTACAAGAGTTTCCAAAAGAAGTATGAAGTTTCAAATCTAGAGAAAAGATTACAAACCATTAAAGCTATGGTTTTTAGCAGCGGAAAACATAAGCAACGATTACAACACGTCGTTAAGACGGATGTCATGCTAAACCCAGGCACGACATCACTCGGTATCACCAAAGTTGGTCGGGGACGGATCCCATTCCACGGACCAACCTTCTGGAAGAGCACAGGGCCATGATAGGGAAAGAGTAGGGTCTTCAAAGGCTTTACCTGAAAAACATAAAACTAGCAAGGCTGAGTATACTACTACTCAGCAAGGCTTACCCGGGATTGGGTATACTTTAGCCCATAATTAGACTCATGAAGGCATTGTGAAGGCTCTTTGTTTATTTTCAGCTGAAAAGCAACTAAGAGTATAGTCTACATTCAAGTTTTAGCTTTCAGATTCTAGTTTGATTAGTCCTCTAGGTAAGCACCTATACTAAGCAAGCAATGTTGATATTCCCATCCATCAAAATTATTCCATTGAACATTACACTTTTTACTCGATGTGGCCGAAGGGATAAGCAATCTCAATCCTCGTGAGAGGCGGACGATTCGAATCAAATTTAACCTTGCAAGGTAAACCTAACTCACACGCTTGGAATGCCAACAGGGCGTTCCGAAGCAACCGTTTCCCTCACATTCCGGGTTATGGATCGGGGCCACCACAAGCGACTGCAGGACCGTACGCACATCACTCGTGCAGGACATACGTCTGTAGCGTGACTACAAAACCCGTATTCCTGTCTGCCATGCAGAACGTACTCCCACACGTCGGTGCGTGTAAATATAAAATAAAAGTCGAGTGGTGGAGACGCGTCCATTTGCCGGGCCATTCGGGTACTAGGCTTACCGCTTACCATATTTCGCGGCATGTGGCTAGTACTTTCAAAAGCTTAGCCACCACTACCACACATTTTGACCTTAAAACTTTTATCAAAACAGACAGGGTAAACCACAGGTCATGATACAGCACATGACCCTGTCCATCATCCTTATAGTGGTTGCAAAATTGTAAACAAGCAACTCCTATATCGCGCAAGTGACAGGAAATCACCCGACTTTTACCGGTCCTATTTAGCAGAGCATCTAAGCGATAAGGACTCGGGTCCAATACATTGGATTCCTAAGAGATCATGCAACTAGGGTTTCATCTCAACTCCTAGACTTAATGCATAAGTATAGATAAATAGACATAGATTGCAGTGTAAATAAAGTAGTGGGATATGTCCAGGGCTTGCCTTTACTGGTGGGCCTGAAGTCAGAAATGTTAATATCTTCCGAACTTTGGTTCGGGGCTTCAGTTAATCCCTTGGTGACGTTTATTTGGTCTTCAGAACATCCTCCGTAGACTCCGGGGAGATCTCGTAGGTACTGTTGCCGAAGTAATCGTATCTACATGCAATGCAACATTTCATTCAAAGTGTGTACATAAAACTACCTTACTTCACAATACAGTTGCAATTCAGCACTCATTTAACATAATATTCATATAACAAACACAAAGATCGGAAACTAACTTTGGTGGAGCTTTAGGAGGATAACAAATTAGAATCGGCTACTCGTTGAACATTACAACAGAGTCGATTGGAACAACAAGGGTTTAGCCGACGGAAAGGTGCATCGGTTTCCTAATTGATCGATGAAAGCATCGATTACCTTAGCAGAGGGATGATTCCTAAAGCAGTTGTCTTAACTGAGATGTGCTTAAGTGTTACCCTAGGTAACTAGGTGTGGTTATATCGGCTCGATTACGTCAGGGCAATAGTTGAGTGACGTACAGCTGATTGGAGTGTGGTTAAGGGTAGGTGACCGATAGGTAGATAGTCGATTGCTCAGCCGATAAAGCGACTGATGGAAGGGTGTGGATAAGGATGAGAGAATTAAGGATCGATCGACTGTGTTTGATCGATATGGAAAAGCAACCAAAATCGGCTTGGGTCGGCCGATGGTGAGAACCCTAAGATTGTGTGTGTCTCTCTGATACATCGACTATGTGCAGTCGATATAGAACAGAACAAAAGAATTGTATCGGCAGTAGCCGATACTAGAAAGGTAACAACTATATCAGCTAATCGGTCGATGATAGAAGTATCGACTGACAGCTGTTACACAGAAACATCCTAGACTCAAGGAAAGCGGATGCTTAGCAGCTGAATTGATAGCCAACGCTGAAGCATTAGCCGCAGAGATGTTTTGGCTAAGCAGCAGACACACAAGAACTAACGGGGATCCTTATACGACAAGGAACCTAAAGAAATAGCAATCGAGACGGGGACAATGTCTTAATGGCAAGGATTTGAGCACTCATATGAAAGGCTTAACGAAACATCACATATTTCTATTTAAGATCTATATTCTATGGCTTACTTTTCAGTTATAACACAAGCACACAATATAAAGCACAATAAAACACTCATTTCCTTAACATTTGACCTAAACCACACATCAAAATTTTCAATTCAAGATCACAACATAAACTTGTAAATTTTGACTTAGGGTTTCAAACAAAACTGATTTTATATTTTTATGAACTTCCTACGAAAATCTATGAAATGTAGAAGTTCATCGATTTGAAATACAGAAAGCTTTGGAAATTTTATAAAGAACACCCTAGAACTTTCTAAAATATCGTAATCAAGTCCCTGGTCGGGGAAAACAGATAATAGGAAGATAACGACGATATTTCGGTAAATAAATCACCGGTATTAAGGAGATTCAGTGAATTAGGGTAAACCTTGGTTGTGGAGAATAGCAGACAGAAAGTGAATTCCCATGGCGAACAAGATTGGCGATGAGAAGAGCTCGACGATGACGAGATTCCGTGGACGACGAAGAAGTTCGTCGGGGATGGTTGTCGTGGGTGGAAGATGGCCTGTTGTCTTGTACACGCACGCGCTTGCTGAATCGAGTCGAGCCGGTCACTGGTAGAGCACTCTCGCTCGTATCCGCGGACGTGCTAGTCCAAATCCGTCCGGACCTTCGCTTTCATCTCGCCGCGCCACACTTGCCCTCTCTGCCTCCGCGAGGGCCATGGTCTGCTCGCACCTGACTACCTCCAAACCCTCCACGAAAAGTTCACAGTGCCGCCTGATCTCGTCCACTGCTTTCTCCTTAACGGCTTTCGACGTCTTCTACGCACGACTCTACTGCTCCCTGGGCGGTTCCGCCTGCAGCCGCCGCATTACAACTCCTCTCACATCGCGCGCGACCTTCCTGCACATCGTCGCCCTACACGCTGTGCAGCTGCTCCTCCGCTTCCAGCTGCCAAACCGTGTTTGCCCGGCCTTGTCACGTCACTCCTGCGCTCGCACACGCGTGTTCGCGCCACCTGGGCCTACTCTTGCCCCGGCCGAGCCACTCGCACACGCGCCAACCGCGCCTCCAGCGTCCTCCGCGCGCGCTCCGCTCAACACCTGCACACGCCACCGGCTTCCACTGCGTTACCGCTCGCACGCTCGCGCCACCCGCTCGGCGTCGCTCACGTTCGCTCCTGCACCGCCCGCGAACGGCTCCAGCACCCACTCGCCTGCGCGCCACCACTGCGAGCTCCTGCACTGTCAGCTGCGCCGCTCACGAGTCTGCGTCACACCCGTACGCCGCCAGCTTGCGGAACATGCGCGCGTCTGCTCCTGGGCCGAGCCGCGTCCACTTCCTGCGCGCCAGTGCGCCTCCACTCGCCCGCGCGCACGCGCTCGCTCCCGTGCACCTCCACGCCTCCCGCGCACGCTCCGCTCCTGCTGTCGTGCACGCCTGAGCCTTCCCCGTTCCACTCACCACCGTGCGCCATCTCGGGCCACCTGCTCCTGCCCAGCTCTCGCACCTGCCTCCGCGCGCCCGCGTGCACGCGCTGCGTGCCGGCGCCCCGCGCCACACCTGTCCTCTGCTCGCCCCAACGCCGAGCCGCCCGCTCGCTCAGGCGCCGCCCTGGCTCGGCGCCCGCTGCCGGCTTCCGCGCTCGCTCGCCCCAACACACGCGCGCGCCTGGGCCGCCACCAGCCCGCGCCGCTCGCCTAGCCGTGCCGCACGCCGCCCAGCTTCCGCGCACTGCCGCCGCTCGCGTGCCGAGCCACCGCCTGGGCGCCGCCCCGCCAGTGCTGCGCCTCCCGCGCGCGTGGGCCGCTCGCCTGCCGCCGAGCCGAGCTGCCGCTCACCTCCCGCGACGCCCGCGCGCCCAACGCCCAGCGCCTCCCGCTCTGGCGCCGCGTGCTCCGCCCTCCTGCCGCTCAGGCCGAGCCGCCGCTCGCCCGGGCGTGCCTGCTGCTGCTGGGCCTGCTGCCCCCTGCGCCTGCCGCTGCTCCTTCACTGCCTGCTCGGCCGGTAGAGGTGAGAGAGAGAGAGCTAAAGAAGATAGGGATGGAAGCCAAATGAAAAACGCCAGTGAACGAAGGAGGAGACCAAATAGGAGATGAACAGAGAGTAAAGAAGGAGATGTCAGGATAAGAAATAGAGGAGAAGGGGGATTGGAATTCCCCAAGGACTTATACGTAAAATCAGAGAAATGCAGGGACCTATTTGTAAAACAAAATTTCCTGTTGATTTTAAACCCTAATGAAGAAATGCCCAAAACGAAAGTTGGAGAGTTTTTCAAACTCTACAACATTGCTTTAGGGCTCAAGTTCAAAAACTCAAAATTTATATTTTTACGCGTGAAGTTTTGAACAAAAGTCGGATTTGAATTGCTTTTGTCCTAAAGAGCATAATTTTATAAAATTTCAGGACCTAAGTGCAAGCATTTATGACACGTCATAATGACGGGATAGACTCGTCATAATGGTTGGATAGACATGTCATGATGACTGGCACCTTTTACACTTTAGTCCAGGGTAAATTTGAAAGTTACTTTTGTAAATCAAACATTTGCATAAAAGGACTTGTACTTTTATAAAATTACACAAACACCCTTGTTTTTACCATTTTACCCCAAAATTTTTACACAATTCAACACACACATTTTAAATGAAACTTTTGGATAAATATATATTTTTTTACAAGGGATAAAATAAGAAAAACTTGTTTACAAAACCACTTTTATTTATTTTGAAATTACCCTAATCCAAATACATTTTGCAAAAACAACCCTAGGTTTTTCTGTAATTACAAAAATACCCTTTTTACTTGCACTTTAAATTTTCAAAGCTTCACACAAACACACATAAGCTTTATACAAACAAACACATAATTCACACTAACAAAATATATGCCCAACATCACAGGTACACGAATTGTCACATCCCCGTGCCAGCCGTACCCCGAATCGAGGCCGGGAGCGCTCAATCGCGTGGTCTCCGGCGAACTTCCGTCGCCCTCCGCCGTGCCCAACGCCTGCCGCCGCCGGAGCCCGGCCGGAGGTCCCTGAGCCGCCCGATCGGAAGAGAACGCTCCCGATTAGATCCTAACCTCATCTCATCCTGGCCCTTGAATCCCGATCCAGCGGATCAGATCCTCCAATACCGTTTCGCTCTCCTTTTTAAATCCAAGCCGCACAGTTCGAATCCAACTGCCAGGATTAGATCCAGATCGTGATAGATCCAAACCGTCAGATCCAAATCCTTCGGCCCAGAATAAAAGATACCGTTTCAGCTCGGTATTCTTGCTAAAGAGCCCCTATCTTTTGGAGAAATCAACCCGCAGTACTCTCTAGTTCAAAAGTAATTGCGGTTAAGTCCTGTTTTATGCTTTTAGGCCCCTGAGCTTCCGGGAATTAGTGCCCGCCGTCCAGCCCTAGGGTTTTAGCGGGTTAGTCCCGGTGTCTAGCCTTTAACTACGTTTAGGTCCCTGGTTTTTGCCCAGAACCCCCTGGAAGCTCTGTTTTCCTCGCAAATAAGCCCCTGGACCTTGTTTTAGCCCTAGATTTCGCGTTTTAGCTCCGCTTTAAGCGCTCTTTATATCCACGCGATCGTTGTGATGCGTAGAATAGCTTTAGACTAGTTTTGTATGCTGTTTTATTGTATTGGTGTACTGTTTTCTTATAGTTTGCTATTGTCTGTGCATGTGTGTATGTGTGGACCATGCTTGATGATCGTGAGTAGACGCGGAGCCTTAGGACGAGTACCAGGAGCCACCATCTTCTGAAGCTTTTGAGCAGCAGCAGGAGAACTTTGAGGAAGGCAAGTATAACATGAACATCCTACCACTTTTAAATACAATTTCATATTGCATTTTAATACTGTATGCCTATAAGGACTTTCCTAGCCACTTTATATCCTATATATATATATCCTTGGGGTTGCATTATGGCTAGTTGTGCTAGGTTGCTGCGCTATAACACACTTGGTCCTTTTTAATTAAATTTAATTAATGGTATATGCAACTTGATTCTGAGAGTGGCCCTCTGTGCTGTGTGCTTGAGTGGCTCACGTCTCCTTAAAATATGTTTTTAATAGAAATATGGTTTAGGGGGCCAGCACAGTGCTTAGTGCTTGGTTGGCCACTCTCCATAAGGATCGGTTCATAGAGCGACAACCTGGGACAACCGCGCAACCACAAGACTGGAATGGGACGGTCTTGACTTACTAATTAGGTCGTGTTGGTTCGGGAGTAACTTACCTGCATGGGCAAGAGGGGTGGTAAGCTTCAATGGTCCCTGCTCCTCCGGCTTGGTCTGTGCTGTGTGTCTTGTACCCCCGGAGGTGGGCCCCATCATCGCTGATCCAGAATCCTTAGCGGTTACGCCTTACCAACGTGATTCTTTGTAACGGTCTCGTAGTGTGCTTGCTAGCCATCTCACCTAAGGAAGTGTGATGAATAACTAGCGTAGCTCACGACTTGTGGGTAAAGTTGTGCAACCTCTCGAGAGTATAAAACTAATATATCAGCTGTGCTCACAGTCATGAGCGGCCCAGATCCTCCTTTTGATTAGTGGGGTTATCAACCTTTGATTAGGGAGATTCCCCGGGTGGTTTTGGTTTGGAGGGTTCTCAGTAGTTCTTAATTAATATTGATTAATTTATTGTGCAATTGGGTTTATGGTAATTCATCTACTTGTAGTAATTAGCTTTAATAAAAATTTTGCCAAGACTAAAAGCTACCGCAGTCGAGTCAGCTAACCTTAGAGCCTCATAGTTTGTGTTATACTTGTTGAGTACGAGTTTGTACTCACACTTGCCTCTTCCTCTCTTCTGTTCTCTTTGGGATATCTTCGACTGCTGCTCAGTACCAGGCGACGTGGAGGACTACATCAGCGGACTCGACGATTTCTAGGCGTTGTCTCCCAGTCGACGTCCCTGTGGCGCCCCGCTCTTCATGTATTTATTTTACGCTTCCGTATTCCTTGAACTGATTCTTGATTCAGTTGTAATAAGGATATTCATTTTATAATTTATACGCTTTTATTCGTGACATGTGTTGTGATATCTTGATAATCTGTTGTATATATGCGTGACTTGATTCTGGCGCATATATGATTGCTCGATTTATGTCCTTATAAATTGGGTGTGACAGGGGTTCTCCACGGCGGCGATGCGGTGGCGGCCGACGGACGTTCGGGGCACCGTGGCGCGCGCGCGGGGTGACACCGGGGAGGGGCTACGGCGGCGGCCAGAGGTAGAGTGACGCGTGGAGAGAGAGCAGCAGGAGTTGAACGGCGGCGAGGCAGAGCAGGGACCAAGGGGAATGCTCTGTCGCCGGCGACAAAGCGGAAGCAGGGGAGCAGAAGGGGTGCAGAGGAAGAAGAAGGGAGGGAAAGGACCTTGCGGAAATCTAATTTTTCCCACCGATCTAGGGGTTTTCTGAGAAAAAGCCCAACATGAAAGTTGTAGAGTTTTTCAAGCTCTACATTTTTGCTTTAAGATTCAAATTCAAAATCTCAAAGTTTGCAACCTTATAAATTGAATTTTAAGCAAAGTAAAATTTAAATCATCCCTGTCCTTACCAAATGAGATTTTAACCAAAATTTTGATATGTTTGCAAATATTCATGAAAGGTCATGATGGCAAGTAATTTTACAAATAAGTCCTCAGGTAAGTCTTCAACTATTTGCACAAAAGACCCTATAACCTGTATTTATTTACAAATAGGCCCTTATCTTTACTTAAGGGCTTATTTCCCCTTATGATCATATCCAAAACACACACCTTGCACTTAAAGACTTATAGTGTATGAAAATTTTCAAATACACCCTTAACATCTATGTCTATTACATCCAAGGTTTAATTTTTATGAATCTTATTACCTGGATGTCACAGGGGCCACGGGGTTCTGTACATAACATAGTTTAAAGAGGTTTAAGGGATTAAGTTCGTCTTATCTCTTATTTATCTCGTTTATCACTTATTTATCCCGTTTAAGTAGGAGATAGAGCTAACCGATACAGAGGGAATCTACTCGAGACATGTTCTGGTACGATTCCTTAGCTGGTGTTGGTTAGTATCTTTGTAACCCTGACCTCCCGGGTATATAAGGGAGGGCAAGGACCCCTCTCAAAACAAGATCTCCAGATCATTCTACACCAAAGGCAATACAAACCACCATACAGGACGTAGGGTATTACGCACCTAGCGGCCCGAACCTGTCCAAGCTTTGTGTTCCTTTCACTTTCGAGTTCCTGATCTCGGCGTCTCCTCACCCAAAACTTACCACCTTGGGTATATCCCTCGGTGGGCAGCCGCTAAAACACCGACAGCTAACGCGCCAGGTAGGGGTGTGCATCGAAGATACACCAGCGAGCTCGATGGCATCTTTCTGATTCCCCAGGTCAGTTCCCTCTTAGGGCACGACATTTGTTTTTGGCTCGTGGGTCTGCATCGCAGATGGTGTGGGTGATTTTTGGCGATTCCTCGTCAATATGAAGCCAAAGACTCCCGCGGCGGATCCTCGCAGCGACCTCGACAAGTTCATTGATGATCTTGATGGCCTGTCGATCCATGCATCCGCTACAAAGATCAAGATGGAGTCAGCCCCCAGCTCGACTTCATCAAGCGCTGTGGCAACTTCCATTGGGTTGGAATCATCCCAATCCAAGGACCCGCATAACCGACCCCAACTCGGTTTATGTAACCTGGCCACTAATCTTCAGGAGGCCAGCGTCTCTGGGTCCCTTTCCGTGCTGGAGAAGAACCTGGACTCTCTACTCCAGGTCGGAGGGCCTGAAGCCACCGCATGCCGGGGGGCTTCGGGTTGTTTTGGCGCCAGTGATCTGATGATCACCTCCATGCCGGAGGGGCACATTGTACATTGGAGGGACATGGAGCTCTCCAATCTACTCGAGGTTGAGGGTCGACTTGTGGCTCACCTCGAGCCCTTGCCCTTTCAGGAGGGCAGGCCGCTGGCCACCGTGGCGGAGGAGTCGATGCGAGCTCTGATGAGCTCACCTCCCGCCTGGTGTTAATGGTAGAAGAATGCGAGGACGATGGTGGCTTCCCCATCATTGACTTCAAAGCGGTCTCTGAAGATGAGGCCACAGCCAACGCCGGCGATGAGAACGACACCGATCGTGAGGCACGGAGGGCCAGGAATAGAGCCCGCACAATTCGGTGGAGGAGGGTCAACGAGCGCAGGCGATCTATGCATCGCGAGCTTGATCCTGAATTCCTCACCGTAAGTGAACGGGGTTTCAAGACCCCGGTGGCCAACATTGCCAGGGTTACGGCAATTCTCGAGCGCAGCGATGATCCGAACGTGCGTCAAGCACTTCTTTACGCGCAGAGGGCCTGGATCCAGTTGGATCAGCAAAACCCGGCGTCCACCATTAGGGAGGAGCGCGTGGGCGAGAGTCGGAGCCAAGCTCACAGCCGAACGGCTGGTGGATGCCTTCGACCTTAGCCCAGCCACAACAACGACAACGCTCGCGGGAGCCAGGCCCCGTTTGGCAATATCACTAGGGATCAAGCGACTACTTGTGTACGGCGACTCTCTTCTTGTCATTCAGCAAGTCAACAAAGAGTGGGACTGCAACAAGGAGATGATGGACGCCTATGTACAGGAAGTGCGCAAGTTGGAAAACAAATTTTCCGGCCTGGAGGTTCATCATGTGCTATGGGAGCACAATGTTGGTGCAGATACTTTGTCCAAGCTGGGGTAAACTCGTGCTCAGGTTCCACCGGGAGTTTTTGTCCAGGAGCTCAAGCAGCCATCCATCAAGTCTACTCCGCAGGTAACCATCGATGCGGGTCCCCAATGTGATATCCAGGTAGTTAGACAACTAGATACTAAGTTTGGGTATATTATATGTAAATAGGATAATGTATACAAGTTGTACAAAGCATAAGGGTATATTTGTAAATTATAAGTTTTATAAATTCTCATGAGCAAATGTGTGACAATGTTCTTAATGTCAAATTTCAGATGGCTATAACTAATAAAAGATCAAAAGTTAAATAAACACTAAGGGGAATGGACTCTATATGAAATTAAGGACCTTTATGTAATTTATACAAACATTAAGACTTACATGTGAAATGGTTAAAAGGTAAAAGTAAAATTCAGTTTTACTTAAGGACTAAAATGTAAAAAGAACTAGTAATGATGACTGCAGGAAAACTTGCAAAAAGACCCTAAGCATTAAAGCAATTTGTTTGAATTACAAGGCAAAGTTTATAATTTGAATTGTGTTGTAAAGTTTAAAATAAAACTATAATCATTGAGATTTTGAACTTGAACCTTAAAGCAATCTGGTAGGATTTGAGATTCTCTACAACTTTGCTTTAGGCACTTTTCTCATTAGGCTTTTGTATCAACAGGAATTTTTCCTTTACAGAGGAGTCCCTGGAAGTTTCCAGATTCGCAAATCAGTCCTTCTGACCCTGGCAGCCTTCTTCCTCCTCTGTCACGCATGCTTCCTCTCTGTTTCTCTCTGTTCTGCCTCTGCTCCCGCCGCTCATCGTCGGCACAACAGCCCGAGCACCACCTCCTGCTAAATTTGCTCCCACGCGTCGCTTCACAGCTCTACCACCGTTCCTAATCCCCGGCGCTGGCACTTCTACCGTGTGCCACGGCGTGTTGGTACTGCCAGCACCACCTGGGCGCCGGCATTTCCCTGCTCGCCGCCCCGCCGCGTGGAGGGAGCAATAGAGACCCCCGGAGCTCTATCTTGTGGGCGCATTAGTACCGCAAGAATCTCCGCAACCCATTCCTTCCCTTGGTTAGTTGTTTCCTTGCTCCTAGACACCGGTACACCATCGCCGTTTTTCCCCAATCCCGGCGAGCTCGGCGCCACCGCGGGCCCGCTCCTGCAACCCTCCTCCGCCCGAACCACCACTCCGGGAAGCTGCCCCTTAGTCCCCTGAAGCTATTGGACCAAACCCGTGCCACCCCACTTGCCCGGAGTGCCGCCGTCGAGCTTCTCCCCGCCGCCGGCCATCTGTTCTCCGCGGGCAAACCTCTACACGCCCCTAGAAGCCTAATCGAGCCCCTCCCGAGGTAGCCCCCGATCTCCTCTCACTAATCCCCCACTTCTTCCCCACTATTGCGACCCGAGCATCATGGATTTGATCGGTCAAATGCCGCCACCCCTCTTTGACTGCGGCCAAGGACTCCAATGGAGAAGACAGTAAAGTTTCAGGGGGTTTTGTGCTAAAGCTAAGGGCTGTTTTGTAAATCTTATTTGAGATCTTTGCTGTGAACTTTGAAAATGCATAGAAAATAGTAGAAAAATCAGAAAAATGTGAAATTGGTTGGGTTAGAAACCTTATAATAAGCTCTGCAACTTTTATTTTATCACCATACCATGAAAGTACATAGTTTGTTCTGTATTTTAAATGCTAGTAAAAACATGCATTAATTAAATCTTGTGATCCATAGCTTTGTTGCTGTTAGTTTTTGGAGCATGTGTTGTAGGTAATGTAAATAGCTCTGTGTAAATTCTTGAGGCTTAGGTCAGCTCTCTAGCTAAAGTAATTGGTTACTTTTGTTATAAGTTAGTAAAAGCTTGACAATTTAATTTCAGAAGTATCTATGCATATTTAGGGACGAAATTTTTACTATAGTCTGGTCTTTATGCGTGTGATATAACATAAAAATTTGAGAAGCAGAAACCTAATATAACTTAAGTTATAAGTTTTAAACTTAGATGCAAGATGAGTCATAAATAATAATTGGAATGCATGAAAATTTATGGAACTTTTCTAAAATACTAGACTTAAGTAGTTTATGATGTTTTTAAATTGTGAACCCTAATTGTTGTATAAAAACCCTAGTCTTAATATAAAACTCCAATTATATCTTAATATTTCAATGTTAATCTTAATTAGTTTTGTGACTTAGAACCTTTAGAGTAAAATTACAATAAAACCTAACCATGATCATTTTCATAAATATTAATTATTTATCTTAATTTAAGATTTGGTTAAATAATTCAAGGATAACCATAATTAAATAATAACCTAAAGCTAATTACAATATTTAGCTAATAAATGGGAATTACTAAGTGTGTGTAGTGTTGCTCAAGGTAATTAGATACACTACTTAATGTAGCTAAATTGGATATTTAAGGTAACCCACCCCGGTTGCCTAACGAGACTAGTTAGTTTAATTAGTACTCGATAAATGACTGCCCAGTACGGGGTAGTTAGATTATCGCCGTAAAGTAATTTTCTTTAAGTTAGGGTGCAACTTTATTGTGAATTAAATAAGAATTTATGCAGTTTACTTATAACTTTGCATCTCATATAGACTCGACCACTCTCACCGACGGAGATTATCAACTGATCACGGAACAAGAAGAAGTTTATTCGGAAGACCCCGGGACTCTTGTTACGGATTTCTCTGAAGCTCCGAACCAAGGTTCGGAAGAAAACATTTTGACTAACCCCAACCCCACCAGCGAAGGCAAGCCCCGGACATATCCCCTACCTTATTACACTGCAACTTATATTACTTATATATCTCTTTATGCATTAGGTTCTTAGGAGTTGTTTGGAAACTTAGTTGCATTGTTCTAGGAACCAATGTATTGAACATTAGAACTGAGTCCGACTAGCTGCTCTGCTTATAGGACCGGTAGAAGTCGAGTGATTTCCTGTCACTCGCGCGACTTAGGAATTGTAATGATTTACATTCCTGTTATCACTATAAGGATGCCGGACGGGAGTTTTATGAGGTATCATGGTCAAGATGATACCCCGTCTGTGTTGATGAATTTGTTAAGGTCGCAGTGTGTGGTAGCGGTGGCTAAGCGTTTGAAAGTACTAGCCACATGCCGTGAAATATGGTAAGCGGTAAGCCTAGTAACCAATCGGCCCGAGGAGTGGACATACCCCCCCACCACATGTATTTGCTTCTTTTGGTTACTTTGTTCGACGTGTAGGCATATGTGTTGCTGGGCAACCAGGAGTACGGGCTTTGTAGTCGCGCTACAGACGTACGTCCTGCACTTTTGTAGTGCGTATGACCTGCAGTCGCTTGTGGTGGCACTGATCCACGAGTCGGAATGAAAGGCAAACGGTTGCTTCGGAGTTACCCTGTGGTATTCCAAGCGTGTGAGTTAGGTTTACCTTGCAAGGGTTGAATCTCGATTCAGAATCGTCCGCCTCTCACGATGTATGAGACTGCTTATCCCCTTTATCACATAGAGTAACAAGAGCAATCATGTGATTATTAAAGATGATGTTTGAGTAAAAATTCTACCATGTGTGGATAGTTATAGGTGCTTACCTAGAATGGTTAATTCAACTAGAACCTGAAAGCTAAAAATTGAAAATAAGGATCTACTCTTTGTTGCTTTTCAGCTGAAAACCCTACCCAAAGCTAAAAGCCAGCATGAGTCTAGTTATGGGCTAAGATATACCCAATTCCGGGTAAGTCTTGTTGAGTATTAGTATACTCAGCCTTGCTTTGTTGATTTACTTCAGGTAACCCTTCTGATGAGCCAGCATTCATTACACCATGGCCTTACCCTTTGCCTGATGGTTGGTCCGTGGAATGGGATCCGTCCCCGGCCAACACAGACCCCGCCGAGTGATATTATGCCAAGGGCTAGCATAATATCTGTAATGACGTCGTGTATATTAACTACGCTCTTCAAACTCCGCTGCTTTAACCAGAAACTTGAACTTGTGTTGTAATAAACTCTCCTCAGTGAGAACAAAGGTTATTTTGTATATTTTTGTAATATAACTGCCTGTGGTGTGAATTATTTTGGCATTGTATCTCTGGACTCACCTTCGTGTGAGGTACCTTGTTGGATCCTGAGTTCGGTGGTTCATCGGGACGTTACCCGACAGACCAATAGTATTATACCGTTTGAAGTACGAGGTAGCCCTCCAAGGAGGACTCGCGTACTTGAGTCGGTATAATTCAGGTTGGTTCTGCCACAACTGGTATCAGAGCTAACAAGTGTACCCTGGAGATATAATTAGCCTTAAAAAGTAATTTTTAGTATAAAATTTTATTAATCAAGTATTTGCGAACTACGTTGGTTCGTTAAGGATTATGGATAGTACGTAAGCCCTAGGGTAATACTATTATGGGAATTAAAGGTGGCTGTGATATATATATATATGACTAACTTCCAGCATTACTTTTCTGTTGAAACTTAAATTTATGCACAACCCAACCTTACTTTCTGTAACGACATCTTCGATCGTGAGGTAAGAAGGTAAGGATCCTCAGCCAACTGAGGGAGCTTGGCCTTCCTGTCGGTGATGCGAACCGAACGCTGTTTCTCAAGCAGTGGCCTACTTGAGATGCTGCCAATGTATCAATTTCGATTGATTACATTGGGACTATATGGTTCGGCGCAGGGTATGGCGATCGCTGTTCATACCCCCGCATTTTGCGGTACCCCCGTGAATACGTTATTCAAATAACGTATGTTAACGTTGTCTGTACGGCGGTAATTGTACAGATACTGTTTCTATAGTGAGCAGTAATGAATGGGGACGCTTTCATGACATGCTGGCATGAAAGGTTCATTGGATATATATATATATGCATTGTGGTTTTCTGCAGGTACACTAACCACGATTCCGAAACTAGGACGGATAGGGTTTATCGACTAGTTAATAGTGAGAGACGTATTTATATTATGCCACCGTCACTAACCACGTAAGACCAAGATTACTTGGCAGTTAATTTTTGTTTGTGAGATCGATTAGTACGTGCATGCATACTCCATTAATCAACTAAATTGCATGTTTAAATCGATACTTCTTAAGGAATAGATAACATGTTGGTATTTCTTAATTTGGGTAAGTAAGAATCTTTAGTTGGGTATCTTAGGCATCCATCTGATTTCCAGCCTTTGCTGTTATCAGAATTCGCTATCTTAATCCATTTTACCTTGTAAGCTTTCTCAACAGGGTAAAAATATCTTACCATTTGCATTGTTGTCGCAGATGGCTGCTCCTACTAGTACCTTTTGGGATCAGGAGGGGCACTTTCACACCAATGGTTTACATTGGGAAGGATTTCCTCGTCTTTTGTGGGAATCCTTGAGTATGTTTCATTATACTGAGCCTCCTCTGTATGATGGGGTAGAGTATCTTGAAGAAGGAGTTTCCCGCTGCAGGGTTAAGATGATGATTCCTCAACACCCTTTCCGCTCCTTATGGTCTCCCATAGAAGTGGAAGTGGTTGGATATCGTCTAGTGGATACTCTTGAAACTGCTGCTTTAGAAGGAATCAAACTCTTCTGCAATCAACATCCGATTGAAGTTGCTGCATATCCTATTGGGTTATTTCCTACCATAGACCCAAGTAATTCGGACTGGGATGTTCGGACAGACCATTTTGGTCATTTGTTAGGAGACGTAGCTGAAGAAACCGTCCGTATTATTACCAGGTTTATGGATGTGCAATACCGTTACCAGATGCTACTGCGTCATGGGGTAAGTCAGATAACCGGTGTGGCTCAAGGCCACTATCGGAATGCTGATCACCGAGTGACCCAAATAGAAGAATTACAAGCTTTGGTAACCCAAAAGGATGAAATCATTGCAGCTAGGGATGAAACAATTCTTCACCGCGAAGATCAGATCATGGAGAGTGATCATCTTATCACCCAACGTGATGCTGTTATAGAATTTCTACAAGAGCATATTCATGATCTGATGCTCGAAGCGGATGATGCCCAGGCTCATATTGAAGAGTTGTAGCAACAACCCATCCTTCCTGCTATACCCCTAGTACCTGAAGAGGAAGAAGAAGAAGACCCAGAGGAAATTGAGGGTATTTCAGAGATTGATTCTGAGCATGGGGACCCTGTTATTAGTCCCCATCACTCTCTTTCTGGCAGTCAGTCTTCTGTAGGAAATTTCGACGATTTTTAAAAAAATCGTCAACTCTCGAGATGTAATCTAAGGGAATGTAATAGTTTAAGTAGTCAAATTTCACGCCATTTGATGTAACATAGATGGCCTATGTAGTGAACCTTCGACATGCGATGTGAGAACTATCTGAGTTAGCAATGTAATATAATTTCCGGTTTCATCATCTTGTTCATTATCTTTAAATTATGAGACGAGATGATTGTACGAATTATATGCATTGATTATGTCTTCTGAAATTGGGAGTAAGGATATATGGTTAATAATGGACATCTCCTTTATTTCAGATGGTTGGAGCTACAAGAGGAACCCCGGAGGGTTTCAGGGCTGATCAAGCCAGTGGTTCTCAGCAACCACCACCACCTCCTCCCAACCTTGCCGAAGTCATGGCTCGGCAAACGGAATTGCTTAATTTGCTAGTTCAAGCACAGCAGAATCAGCAGCAACAATTCCGAGGAGGCCGGGATGATCGTAATCCTCCTGTGGCTAGCTACCAAGATTTCCTCAGTACCCAGCCGCCTTTCTTCAGTAAGGCTGAGGAACCATTAGATGCCGATGCCTGGCTCCACATCATTGAATCGAAGTTCGCTCTCCTGACCATACCATGTGCGGATTCTAGCAAGGCTTCTTTTGCTGCTCAACAACTTCGTGGTGCTGCTAGAATCTGGTGGGACAATTTTTATGCCATGCAACCTGCAGGGCATGTCATCACATGGGATGAATTCCGGGTTGCCTTCCGAGCGCATTATATACCCGCAGGGCTATTGGAGCGAAAGCTTAATGAGTTCCTGGCTCTTACACAAGGTGCCAGCACAGTTCTGCAGTACGCACAGAATTTCAATCATCTGTGCCAGTATGCAGGGTATCATGCAGATAATGATACCAAGAAACAAGACCGCTTTCGTCGGGGCCTGAACACCAAACTCAAGGAACGCCTGAACCTTGTGAAGGCAAATACTTTCAGTGAGTTGGTTAACATGGCCTTAACTCAAGAAGACTGCATTGTGGCGCATTATGCCGAGAAGAAGCGGAAGAACCCTGCTGGATCCTCGAGTGCACAACCACCGAGGTATCGGGTTGTTCCCAATACGCCACTTAGAGCACCACAACGCAATGCCCCTACGGGAAGATTGGTTTTTAGGCCGCCTCAGCAGCAAGGAAGGTTCCGACCTCCTGTGCCACCACAACAAGCACAACAATCTGGCCAACGGCCAAATGTTCCGCAAGTGCCACAGAAGGGCAACAACTATCGCTGCTACAATTGCGGAAGTGCGGATCATCTTATCCGAGATTGTCCGCGGCCTAAGAAATCCAATCAAGGGCAGAGCTCCACCCAGGGAAACCAGAATAAGGGAAAGAAGCCGGTGATGCAAGTCCGTCAAGGACGGATTAACTTCACCACTTTGGCAGAACTTCCAGATGGAGCTCCTGTCATGTTGGGTACATTTTCTATTTACCATAAACCAGTTGTTACTTTATTTGATTCTGGGGCAACACATAGCTTTATTAGTAACAACTGTGGTACCCGACTAGGACTTGAATCTTGTCCTATCCAGGGATCATATATGATCACTACCCCTGGAGGAAATACTACTTCCAACCGAATAAGTAGATATGTGCCAATTCAGTTAGGTAGTATAGAAATAAAAACTCATTTGGTGTTAATAAGATTGGAGGGTATCGATATTATACTTGGGACAGACTGGATGACTCAACATCAAGTCCGGTTAGATATCTGTTCCCGGGTGGTTGAAATCAATTCACCATACTATGGGAGTACCACTCTTTATCTACCCCAGCCAGAGTATCTGCACCCCTGCACATATGCTATCACCGATATCAAAGTTAAGGATATTCCGATAGTATGTGAATTTCCAGATGTCTTTCCAGACGATTTGCCTGGAATGCCACCAGATAGAGACATCGAGTTCATTATCGAACTTCAACCTGGCACTGCTCCAATTTCAAAAAGGGCGTATCGTATGCCTCCAAACGAATTGGCAGAACTGAAAATTCAGTTGCAAGATCTTCTTGATAAAGGTTATATTCGCCCCAGTGCCTCACCTTGGGGTTGTTCTGCTCTTTTTGTCAAGAAGAAAGACGATAGTCTGAGGCTATGTGTCGACTACCGTCCACTCAATGCGGTTACTATTAAAAATAAGTATCCTCTTCCCCGCATTGATATCTTGTTTGATCAACTAGCTGGGGCAAAGGTCTTTTCCAAGATTGATTTACGCTCTGGTTATCATCAAATTAAGATCAGGCCTAGTGACATTCCAAAAACGGCCTTCTCAACCAGATATGGGCTTTATGAATATCTGGTTATGTCGTTCGGACTTACAAATGCACCGGCATACTTCATGTATCTCATGAATTCCGTATTTATGCCGGGGCTTGATAAATTCGTCGTGGTCTTCATCGATGACATTCTGATTTACTCCAGAACCAAAGAAGACCATGCTAACCATCTGCGTGTCGTTCTTCAACGATTACGGGATCATCGCCTTTATGCCAAATTCTCGAAATGTGAATTCTGGCTGGATAGTGTGAAATTTTTGGGACATACTATCTCTAGTCAAGGCATATCGGTTGATCCAACCAAAGTTCAAGAAGTTATGGACTGGAACCCTCCCACTTCAGTCCATCAAATACGAAGTTTTCTTGGATTGGCGGGATATTATCGCCGATTCATTCCAGACTTCTCCAAGATAGCCAAACCCATGACTGAGCTACTCAAGAAAGAAGTTAAATTCCATTGGGATGATAGGTGTGAGGAAGCATTTCACGCCTTAAGAAAACTTCTGACGACAGCCCCAGTGCTAGCTCAGCCAGATAGTACTCAGCCTTTTGATGTCTACTGTGACGCTTCTGGAATTGGCCTTGGTTGTGTTCTTATGCAAAACAACCGGGTTATTGCTTATGCATCCCGAGCACTTCGGACTCATGAGCAAAATTATCCAACACATGATCTTGAATTGGCAGCAGTTATTCATGCTCTCAAGATCTGGAGACATCATCTTATGGGCGCTAAGTGTAACATTTACACTGACCATAAGAGCCTCAAATATATTTTCACTCAGGCTGATTTAAATATGAGGCAAAGGCGTTGGTTGAAGTTAATCAAGGATTATGACCTTGAAGTACATTATCATCCGGGCAAAGCTAATGTGGTTGCGGATGCACTTAGCCGCAAGTCACATTGTCACTGTTTGACCATATCCACTTTTAATGACACTCTTTGCCATCAAATGCGGAGACTCAATCTGGAGATTATTCCCCAAGGTAGTTTAAACTTGATCTCCATTGAGTCTACTTTGCAGGAAAAGATCGTCATGTCGCAGCTACATGATGAGGGTGTCCAAATTATTAAATCCAAGCTATCCCAGGGAGAAGCTAAGTATCGGTGTTTTCACACTGATCGTCAAGGAGTCCTATGGTTCAACGATCGACTTGTTGTACCTAAGGATCATCAACTTCGTAAGCAGATCCTCGACGAAGCACATTTGTCCAAATTCTCTATTCATCCTGGTAGCACCAAGATGTATCACGATCTTCGGCAACATTTTTGGTGGACCAGAATGAAGAGAGAAATTGCCAAATATGTGTCTGAGTGCGATACATGCCAGAGAGTCAAAGCCAGTCATCTCAAGGCTTCTGGTACGCTTCAGCCATTACCCATTCCGTCATGGAAATGGGAAGACATTAGTATGGATTTCATTGTTGGTCTTCCCAACACATCTCAAAAACATGACTCCATATGGGTAATCATCGATAGACTCACAAAAACAGCTCATTTTCTTCCGGTGCATACCACTTACTCTGCTAAGAAGTATGCCGAAGTCTATTTGGAACAAATCGTTCGATTACATGGGGTTCCGAAAACTATCATATCTGATCGTGGACCCCAATTTATCGCACGATTTTGGGAACAATTGCAATCAGCTCTAGGGACTAAATTGATTCGAAGCTCTGCATATCACCCACAGACTGATGGGCAGACTGAGCGAGTTAACCAAATTCTTGAAGACATGCTCCGAGCTTGTATTATTCACTATGGTACAAGTTGGGACAAATGCCTTGCTCTAGCTGAATTTGCCTACAACAACAGTTACCAAGCTAGTCTTCAAATGGCTCCTTTCGAAGCGTTATATGGTCGCCGATGCCGAACTCCTTTGAGTTGGTCAGAGACCGGTGAACGCAAAATCTTCGGACCAGACCTAGTTGTTGAAGCCGAAGATAAGGTTAAGGTTATTCAATCTAATCTTAAAACCGCTCAGTCCAGACAAAAGAGCTATGCAGATAAAAGAAGGAAACCTCTGCAATTCCAGATAGGAGATTTTGTCTATCTCCGAGTATCACCTACCAAAGGCGTCCAACGCTTTGGCCTAAAGGGGAAGTTAGCACCCAGATATGTCGGACCCTTTGAAATTCTCGACGTTTGTGGCCCAGTGGCTTACAGACTTCGTCTTCCATCTCAATGGGCGGCTATTCACGATGTCTTTCACATCTCTCAACTTAAGAAGTGTGTCAAAGTACCCACAGAAATCGTTGAGACAAGTACCCTTGAGATTGAACCTGATTTATCGTACATCGAACAACCTCTTCAAATTTTGGATACTAAGGAAAGATTCACCAGAAGAAGGGCAGTTAAGATGTACAAGATCTTATGGGATCATCACACCGAAGAAGAAGCGACTTGGGAGACTGAGTCTTATCTTCAACGGAGTTTTCCAGACTTCCTGCCAGCCAATCCCCAAATCTAATTATTCAATTTTATTCAGCTTCGGAATCTCGGGACGAGATTCTTTTTAAGGGGGGAAGGCTGTGATATCCAGGTAGTTAGACAACTAGATACTAAGTTTGGGTATATTATATGTAAATAGGATAATGTATACAAGTTGTACAAAGCATAAGGGTATATTTGTAAATTATAAGTTTTATAAATTCTCATGAGCAAATGTGTGACAATGTTCTTAATGTCAAATTTCAGATGGCTATAACTAATAAAAGATCAAAAGTTAAATAAACACTAAGGGGAATGGACTCTATATGAAATTAAGGACCTTTATGTAATTTATACAAACATTAAGACTTACATGTGAAATGGTTAAAAGGTAAAAGTAAAATTCAGTTTTACTTAAGGACTAAAATGTAAAAAGAACTAGTAATGATGACTGCAGGAAAACTTGCAAAAAGACCCTAAGCATTAAAGCAATTTGTTTGAATTACAAGGCAAAGTTTATAATTTGAATTGTGTTGTAAAGTTTAAAATAAAACTATAATCATTGAGATTTTGAACTTGAACCTTAAAGCAATCTGGTAGGATTTGAGATTCTCTACAACTTTGCTTTAGGCACTTTTCTCATTAGGCTTTTGTATCAACGGGAATTTTTCCTTTACAGAGGAGTCCCTGGAAGTTTCCAGATTCGCAAATCAGTCCTTCTGACCCTGGCAGCCTTCTTCCTCCTCTGTCACGCATGCTTCCTCTCTGTTTCTCTCTGTTCTGCCTCTGCTCCCGCCGCTCATCGTCGGCACAACAGCCCGAGCACCACCTCCTGCTAAATTTGCTCCCACGCGTCGCTTCACAGCTCTACCACCGTTCCTAATCCCCGGCGCTGGCACTTCTACCGTGTGCCACGGCGTGTTGGTACTGCCAGCACCACCTGGGCGCCGGCATTTCCCTGCTCGCCGCCCCGGCGCGTGGAGGGAGCAATAGAGACCCCCGGAGCTCTATCTTGTGGGCGCATTAGTACCGCAAGAATCTCCGCAACCCATTCCTTCCCTTGGTTAGTTGTTTCCTTGCTCCTAGACACCGGTACACCATCGCCGTTTTTCCCCAATCCCGGCGAGCTCGGCGCCACCGCGGGCCCGCTCCTGCAACCCTCCTCCGCCCGAACCACCACTCCGGGAAGCTGCCCCTTAGTCCCCTGAAGCTATTGGACCAAACCCGTGCCACCCCACTTGCCCGGAGTGCCGCCGTCGAGCTTCTCCCCGCCGCCGGCCATCTGTTCTCCGCGGGCAAACCTCTACACGCCCCTAGAAGCCTAATCGAGCCCCTCCCGAGGTAGCCCCCGATCTCCTCTCACTAATCCCCCACTTCTTCCCCACTATTGCGACCCGAGCATCATGGATTTGATCGGTCAAATGCCGCCACCCCTCTTTGACTGCGGCCAAGGACTCCAATGGAGAAGACAGTAAAGTTTCAGGGGGTTTTGTGCTAAAGCTAAGGGCTGTTTTGTAAATCTTATTTGAGATCTTTGCTGTGAACTTTGAAAATGCATAGAAAATAGTAGAAAAATCAGAAAAATGTGAAATTGGTTGGGTTAGAAACCTTATAATAAGCTCTGCAACTTTTATTTTATCACCATACCATGAAAGTACATAGTTTGTTCTGTATTTTAAATGCTAGTAAAAACATGCATTAATTAAATCTTGTGATCCATAGCTTTGTTGCTGTTAGTTTTTGGAGCATGTGTTGTAGGTAATGTAAATAGCTCTGTGTAAATTCTTGAGGCTTAGGTCAGCTCTCTAGCTAAAGTAATTGGTTACTTTTGTTATAAGTTAGTAAAAGCTTGACAATTTAATTTCAGAAGTATCTATGCATATTTAGGGATGAAATTTTTACTATAGTCTGGTCTTTATGCGTGTGATATAACATAAAAATTTGAGAAGCAGAAACCTAATATAACTTAAGTTATAAGTTTTAAACTTAGATGCAAGATGAGTCATAAATAATAATTGGAATGCATGAAAATTTATGGAACTTTTCTAAAATACTAGACTTAAGTAGTTTATGATGTTTTTAAATTGTGAACCCTAATTGTTGTATAAAAACCCTAGTCTTAATATAAAACTCCAATTATATCTTAATATTTCAATGTTAATCTTAATTAGTTTTGTGACTTAGAACCTTTAGAGTAAAATTACAATAAAACCTAACCATGATCATTTTCATAAATATTAATTATTTATCTTAATTTAAGATTTGGTTAAATAATTCAAGGATAACCATAATTAAATAATAACCTAAAGCTAATTACAATATTTAGCTAATAAATGGGAATTACTAAGTGTGTGTAGTGTTGCTCAAGGTAATTAGATACACTACTTAATGTAGCTAAATTGGATATTTAAGGTAACCCACCCCGGTTGCCTAACGAGACTAGTTAGTTTAATTAGTACTCGATAAATGACTGCCCAGTACGGGGTAGTTAGATTATCGCCGTAAAGTAATTTTCTTTAAGTTAGGGTGCAACTTTATTGTGAATTAAATAAGAATTTATGCAGTTTACTTATAACTTTGCATCTCATATAGACTCGACCACTCTCGCCGACGGAGATTATCAACTGATCACGGAACAAGAAGAAGTTTATTCGGAAGACCCCGGGACTCTTGTTACGGATTTCTCTGAAGCTCCGAACCAAGGTTCGGAAGAAAACATTTTGACTAACCCCAACCCCACCAGCGAAGGCAAGCCCCGGACATATCCCCTACCTTATTACACTGCAACTTATATTACTTATATATCTCTTTATGCATTAGGTTCTTAGGAGTTGTTTGGAAACTTAGTTGCATTGTTCTAGGAACCAATGTATTGAACATTAGAACTGAGTCCGACTAGCTGCTCTGCTTATAGGACCGGTAGAAGTCGAGTGATTTCCTGTCACTCGCGCGACTTAGGAATTGTAATGATTTACATTCCTGTTATCACTATAAGGATGCCGGACGGGAGTTTTATGAGGTATCATGGTCAAGATGATACCCTGTCTGTGTTGATGAATTTGTTAAGGTCGCAGTGTGTGGTAGCGGTGGCTAAGCGTTTGAAAGTACTAGCCACATGCCGTGAAATATGGTAAGCGGTAAGCCTAGTAACCAATCGGCCCGAGGAGTGGACATACCCCCCACCACATGTATTTGCTTCTTTTGGTTACTTTGTTCGACGTGTAGGCATATGTGTTGCTGGGCAACCAGGAGTACGGGCTTTGTAGTCGCGCTACAGACGTACGTCCTGCACTTTTGTAGTGCGTATGACCTGCAGTCGCTTGTGGTGGCACTGATCCACGAGTCGGAATGAAAGGCAAACGGTTGCTTCGGAGTTACCCTGTGGTATTCCAAGCGTGTGAGTTAGGTTTACCTTGCAAGGGTTGAATCTCGATTCAGAATCGTCCGCCTCTCACGATGTATGAGACTGCTTATCCCCTTTATCACATAGAGTAACAAGAGCAATCATGTGATTATTAAAGATGATGTTTGAGTAAAAATTCTACCATGTGTGGATAGTTATAGGTGCTTACCTAGAATGGTTAATTCAACTAGAACCTGAAAGCTAAAAATTGAAAATAAGGATCTACTCTTTGTTGCTTTTCAGCTGAAAACCCTACCCAAAGCTAAAAGCCAGCATGAGTCTAGTTATGGGCTAAGATATACCCAATTCCGGGTAAGTCTTGTTGAGTATTAGTATACTCAGCCTTGCTTTGTTGATTTACTTCAGGTAACCCTTCTGATGAGCCAGCATTCATTACACCATGGCCTTACCCTTTGCCTGATGGTTGGTCCGTGGAATGGGATCCGTCCCCGGCCAACACAGACCCCGCCGAGTGATATTATGCCAAGGGCTAGCATAATATCTGTAATGACGTCGTGTATATTAACTACGCTCTTCAAACTCCGCTGCTTTAACCAGAAACTTGAACTTGTGTTGTAATAAACTCTCCTCAGTGAGAACAAAGGTTATTTTGTATATTTTTGTAATATAACTGCCTGTGGTGTGAATTATTTTGGCATTGTATCTCTGGACTCACCTTCGTGTGAGGTACCTTGTTGGATCCTGAGTTCGGTGGTTCATCGGGACGTTACCCGACAGACCAATAGTATTATACCGTTTGAAGTACGAGGTAGCCCTCCAAGGAGGACTCGCGTACTTGAGTCGGTATAATTCAGGTTGGTTCTGCCACACCCAACAACCCGATCGAGAGGTTATGGTGTGGGGGAGGACTGGCGAGAAGCTTTTATCGACTTCATCCGAGATCAAAGGCTACCAGCGGGAATTGATGCCAGGAGTGCAGATGCGGCACGCGTCATGCGTAGAAGCAAGGGTTTTGTTCTAGTCGACAGCAAGCTCTATCGACGCGGCGCTCGGTCAAGCATCCTCATGAAGTGCGTCACAAAGGAAGATGGATACGACATACTGCGGGAGATCCACGAGGGTGTCTGCGGTAACCACGCAGCTTCAAGAACGCTGGTGGGGAAAGCATACAGGGCTGGTTTCTGGTGGCCCACCACGGTATCCGATGCGGAGGATCTCGTGCGTAGGTGCCAAAATTGTCAATTCTTCAGCAAGCAGTCTCATGTTCCAGCCCACAGCCTCATCACCATACTGCCATCCTGGCCCTTTGCTTGCTAGAGCCTTGATATGATTGGGCCCTTCACAACGGCGCCAGGCGGTTTCACCCATGTGTTGGTGGATAGAATACAAGCCGATAGCCAAGCTCACACCAGATCGGGTTGTTGATTTCATCTCTGATATCTTGCACCGTTTTAGCTTCCCGAATACCATCATCACGGACTTGGGATCAAATTTCACGGCCAACCAGTTCTGAGAGTTCTGTGAGAATGCATGCATCGAGGTTAAATATGTTTCTGTTGCACACCCAAGGGCCAATGGACAAGTTGAAAGGGCGAATAGTATGATAATCGATGGCCTCAAGAAGAGACTCTATGATGAAAATAGCAAGAAGGGAGGCAAATGGATACACGAGCTGCCACATGTCGTCTGGGGGCTACGGACTCAGTCGTCCAAAGCCACAGGACAAACGCCTTTCTTTCTCATGTACGGATCTGAAACTATATTGCCGGCCGACATCATGTGGAGATCCCCAAGGCTTGAAATGTACAACAAAGGTGAGGCGGACGAGGCGAGGCACTTAGAGATTGATTCTGTCGAAGAGGCCTGTTGCACCGCTCTTGTTCAGTCGGCCCGGTACCTGCAGGGGATTCGGCGATATCACGATCGCAACGTGAAGGAACGGTCATTCAGCATAGGCGACTTGGTCCTACGTCGCATCCAAGACAAGTCCGGCCTACACAAGCTCAACTCAAGGTGGGAAGGTCCGTTCGTCGTCAAGCAGGTTACAAGACCAGGGTCATATCGACTACAATATCCCAAGGGTCAGGATGTTCCGAACTCTTGGAACATCCAGAACCTGCGCAAGTTTTACCCATGAGAAGATGTCCGAAGATAGCTGAATCTCCGGGGGCTTAGGCGGTCACTTTTTGTCGAATCAATTCAGAGGTTGTGCGCCACAAAATTCAGGTTGAAAATTTCTTTATGAACCTACGGAGGCCACGGCCACGTGCTGTATTTATATAAATCGACTTCTTGTCATGGATTTTATGGAGGCTACGGCCACGTTTATATCTTATCGACTTCATGTTTCGACGGAGGCCTCAGCTCCGTTCCTACCTTCTACGAATCGACTTCCACCGCGACCTTGGATGGTCGCTCGCTACTGCATTTATTCCAACAAAGTCGATCCGTTCGATTGGTTTATTCCCAGTTTGTTGGATGGGCTCGCGTGAAGAGCTACCTCAACTACATCCAGAGTCGTTGCACTCAAGATAGTTTTGTTTTTTGCCTTAAACATGGTAGACCCGTGGCGATGCCCGCGTTTGCTCCCAACGGGTTCGATCCGCTTGTCGGGTTCCTACGTAACTCGTTGAGCGCGCCCATATGAGGAGCGACCTTGACTACATCCAGAGTCGATGCACTCGGGGTAGTTTTATTTTTCTGCCTTAAGCATGGCAATCTCGCGACGACGCTCGCGTTCTTTCTAGCAGTTTACACCCGCTCGATCGGGTTGTGGTTAACTTGTTAGATGAGTTCCTACATGGAGCTATGTCTGCCTTCAGGGTCGCTGCACCCAAGGTAGTGTCTACTACTTAGCCTTTTAAGCCTAGATGCCAATTCAGCCAAGGCACACAAAAAGTAGAGACGTCAAATACAATATATATATATATAGGGGAATAAGTATTTGTTTCTTACACCCTAATCCTGCAGTACACTTTGCACTATTTGTTCTGCTACAGGTTGGGCTTCTCGGAGGTACTCACCGAATTGTTCCTCGGTACAGTCCGCTGCCATTCCCTGAGCAAATATCTCTAGCTGTGCGTCTGGCAAGAAGGACTTCACAAACGCGAGGGTGTTGCTGACGCATGCGACCGGAGCTTCTAAGAGGAATTCGAGCACCTTTTTTGGGGCTTCATGAAGTCGCTCTAGCAAGGGCCGCTAGCTTGCGTCACTTTCTTCTGGTGGACCCACCATGTCCATCAGCTCCTAGGCGGTCCCCCTGAGGTCCTCCAGCTCCTTCTGTCGCTGCTCATCCTTTTCGCCCAGTGTCTTGACTTGCTGAAGGCACTCGGCGAACTGTCGTTCAGTATCGCCGATCACCTTCTGCAGCCTCTCGACGTCATCTGTATGGCGATAGAGCAGGTCCTTCACGTCAGTAAGCAGCTCTTCTTTACACATTAAGATTTTCCTAAGTTCTGTGGTGAAAAGTTTTTCAGAATCCAGGATAACTTGATGAATGCAAGTACTCGAGGGAAGCAATGGCTTACCTTGGTGCGCTTTCTTTTGCTCTTTAAGCTGCTCCTGGTGTGCATTCCTCTACTCCTTGAGTGCCCTCTTCTGTTCCTTGAGTTGCTGTTGGAGCTCGGAGTTGGCTCTCTCGAGGTTCTGCATGTCATTCTTCAGGAGCCATGTCTCTCGAGTCCTTTCTTGCTTCAGCTTGTCGAGCTCCCTCTGCAGATACAAGTTCTTCATCTTCTCGTCGTCGACGCGCTTTTCCAGAGCAGCGAGTTCTTGGTGACCACTCACAACTGCCCGCAGTTTTTCTGATTTCTTCTACGAGTGAGTGATCACATCCTGCACAAATGAGAAGATCGAGTCAAAACTATTTGACAAAGCATACTAGCAGACAAGTTCTCGGGACTTACCATGGCAAAGTCATACAGTTCCTTGTAAGCTTTCCTGAAGCCCCTTATGTTCTCAGCTGTTAGCATTGGGTCATCCACCAGGTTAGTGTTGATGACGTTCTTGTATCCGGGCCCGGCCTTCAGTATTTCACCAGGACCCTTTGATGTCCCTGCGGTCCTTTCCGGTGGTGTTCGCTGGGCTTCTTCAGGTGGTGTCTGCTGGGCACCTGCAAGTACAAATGTTTTTCAGTATATTGCGCTTGGGTCTCGGCAGTTAGCTGTGGGCGGTCAGATGCTTACCTGTGCCATCTGTACGAGTGGTGTCAGGGGCCTCGACTTGTTCCTCGCCACCAGCTCTGGCTTCGCCTTGTTGGAGCTCGGGAGGCGGCAAGTCAGGCAACGTCGTGTCTGCCTCGGGGGCTGGCTCCGCGGACGTCGACCCTTCGGGGGCTGACGGCTCGGGGGATGGAGCAGCTGTGACTGGCCCCGCGCTTGTTGACTCTTCTCGGGTTGATGACCTGGGGGCTGGGGTAGTCGTGGCTAGCTTCAGTTGGAGCTTCACGACGCTTGCAGCCTGGTGAAGTCGAGTCTGTTATCACACAAGTCGAAAAAGAGTAGAATCTTTGTCATGCAACCAGATGCAAACTTACAATGTGGATTTCTTTTTGACGGCCCTCTTCACCCGCAAGGCCTGGCGTGGGGTTTCTGTCGCTGGTGGCGGGGTTTCACCAGCCGGTGACGCGGTCCCCGCCACGGCGGTGGGGACGGCAGTGGTGGCGGATGGAGCCGCTCCCGCTTCTTTGGGCTCGGTCCTGGGAGAGGAGGTGGAAGGACCACAAATGGATACTGTTAGCATGCAACCATGTCGATGTTCATCAATACAACAAAGCAGCAAACCAGTACCCGGAAGATTCGATTTCCTACGCCTTTCGCTTGCGCACCACCCGACAACCCTGCGGCACCAAGGGCAGAGCTTCGGTCAACTCCACGGCTGGCCCGGAGGAGTTGCCCCTTCTCACCTCCCCTTCAGTTTCCTTCTCCACCAGGGGGCTCTCGTCTTCCGTGGACTCGCTGCTGCGATGAGCTGCAGCTACTCGAGCCCTTTTTGCTTCGGCAGTGGCGCTGGGGAGAAGGTGGTCTGGCCGAGGGATGTCGGGCTGTGGCGGGTAGCTGCGATACAACTCTGTGTGTCCCTGTAGAAGATCCTCGATTAGTAACAGCACAACAGAGGTTGTTCCCAACAAAAAGTAGTCGAATACTCACCGGTTTGGGTGGATTTCACGCGGAAAACAACTCAGGCACGTAAGGCACGGCGTCCACGTCCAGTAACACCCACTTGACTCGGAGGAGCGTGGCGTCGTCTGATAATTCCTCTTCGCACATGCGAGACGAATCTTCAGCGCCTGTGTACTCGTATCGGCGTTGTTGAATCGGCTGGATGCGGCGTTTGAAAAATGAGAACATGACGGATGCGCCGGTCACCCCCGTCATCTTATGCGCCTCTATGATGTCTAACAGTTCCTCGACTTGATCCATGTCTCCCCTAAAAATTTCAAGATTCCACTCCGATCTCACTACAGGAGGATTGTTTGTTATTGCTGGGAGTTGGGGAGCATGGTTTTCGATATAGAACCAGTGATTTTTCCACCCAGAAAGGTTGGAGGGGAATTTGTACGTCAAATACTTGTCGCCGGCCTGCTGACGCATTTGGATGCCGGCGCCCCCTGCAACGGAAAGATGTTTCGAGGTGGGTTGCGGTTTGACGAAGAAGAGGAAGCGGAAAAGAACCCAGTGGGGTTCGATTCCGAGGAAAGCTTCGCAGAAATGGATAAAAATTGAAATGTGGCAGATGGAGTTCGGGTTGAGGTGATGGAGTTAAAGCCCGTAATAATACAGAAGGCCGCGGAAGAAAGAACAAGAGGGGCGGGCCAATCCCCGTTCGGCAAAATGGTAAAATGTGACGATTTCATCAACATTTTCCATAGGGAAAGGTTCACGGAAAGAGGGGCGCCAATTGACAAGATTCTTGTCTTGCAGCAACCCCTCGAAAACTAGCCTATTCAGATCATTGAGGGAACACTTACTGTATATCCAATCCCCGGTTGACGGCTGCGCCTCCTTCTTTTTCCCTTCGATTTCTGATCTCTTGGGCGCCATCTCCGGATTCGCTCGCCACGAGTTGCTCGGGGTTGCGGGGAGAGGGGCGGGGAGATCTGGGCGGGAGGATTTCGCCGGGAGGATGGCGGCGGGCGTATAGCTCTGATTGGGGATTTTTCTGGCTTTGGGTAGATTGCAGATTGGAAGCACAGTCCTTTTTCACTGTTGCTGCGGGGTTAAATAACCAGCGATTGGGGAAAAATTTACTATTCCGAAGTTGAAGAGTCATTTTTTGGAATATTCCGAAGATGAGGGGTCCTTTGGTGGATTGTTTGGATTAAATATTCGATTAATCATTTTTTCAGGGTTGATTGGCCTGAAAAAAGGGGTTTTCAAATTTATGATCTAGCCTCCATCATTTGTATCATCATATTGGTAATTTACCATGTAGACATCTTTAACCTGCATGCCACGGTTTTTGGATCCTTATCTCCAAATATGGGGGATTTGGATTCAAGGTTCGGGGGCTGCGGGATACGTGGCATCGACTACTTATTTTTCAAATTTATTTGAAAAGTAAGGAGGATTAACAGACTAATGCGAACCTCAGCCTGATTCTCCAATTTAACCTAAGACTCGGGGGCTACTCCATATGGAGTGCGAATTTTCAATCGCACACCATATCAGAAATAAAATTCGGGGCATGAGCACCTCATAGCTTCGATGCAGCCAAGTAAGTACTCGGAGAAGGGCTTCAAGACGGAGCTTCAGAAGAAGCTGAAGGCTACTTTGAAAGTACTCGATAAGCCTGCAGTACTCAGCTACGAAGAGCTCGGGGGCTTGTCAGACCCGGGGCCACGGGGCTGTGTACATAACGTAGTTTAAAGAGGTTTAAGGGATTAAGTTTGTCTTATCTCTTATTTATCTCATTTATCTCTCATTTATCCCGTTTAAGTAGGAGATAGAGCTAACCAATACAGAGGGAATCTACTCGAGACATGTTCTGGTACGATTCCTTAGCTGGTGTTGGTTAGTATCTTTATAACCCTGACCTCCCGGGTATATAAGGGAGGGTAGGGACCCCTCTCAAAACAAGATCTCCAGATCATTCTACACCAAAGGCAATACAAACTACCATACAGGACGTAGGGTATTACGCACCTAGCGGGCCCAACCTATCTAAGCTTTGTGTTCCTTGCAGCTTCGAGTTCCTGATCTCGGCGTCTCCTCACCCAAAACTTACCACCTTGGGTATATCCCTCGGTGGGCAGCCGGTAAAACACCGACACTCGCTTCTGCCGGACTTGTGCCAGATCGACAATCCTAGCCTCCGCAGCTTTCGAGTGGTATTGGATGTGGAATTTCTCCTCCAGCTGCTTCCATGTGCGGATCGAGTCAGGATCCAATGAAATGTACGATCCGAAGGCTGGCCCTATAAAAGACTGCGAAAAGAACCTTACTCACAGAGAATCTGACACTGAGATCATCCCAAATTGTGTCAAGTATTGGCTCACATGCTCAATAGAGCTGGACCCTTCCGACCCACATAACTTGGTGAACTCAGGAAGCCGATACTTGGGTGGCAGAGGGATTAAGTCATATTCACTTGGATACGGCTTAGTATAGCCGATCGCTCGTCTTTTCGGTAAAATACCAAATTGATCCCTCAAGATGGTACTAATCTGATCCACAGTTTGAACTCCTGGGGCCGAGTGCATGCTATCATGACTCAGCCCAGTGGCATGTTTAGCTAGCCACGCTTGCTTATCGGCATCTATTCCAGACATTACTTCAGTCGCCCGCTGCGCCGAATATACCGGGTTGTTGCTGTCTAGTATATATGCACACATGTACCCATATGGAATTTCCTTAGGCGGCTCACTGAAGAATTGATGATCCACAGGGTCACCTCCCACTTTGTAGACAACGTATGCCGGCAAACCTTATGATTCTAGAACCGCGAATGTATAGGGCAGTAGTGGCTTGGCCTGGAACGGTAATTCTCCTTTGTGACTCCCTAGGGCAGGTCCCGATGGAGAGTACTGATTCTTCATGATTTCTTGGACCACGCGCAGCGCGACACGCTCAAGAGCGTTCACCAGGCTCTCGGAGTGCCAATGCAACGAATGAGCCACCATGTAGTTCACCTCCTGGCGTAGAGCTCTGGTGCGCTCCTCTAAAGAGGTAGATAGATCCACTTCATCGAGAGCGCCTTCAGGTGAGAACCCCTTCCACCTGATGCCGTGGTGGCGGGTCCTCTCAAAAAAACCGATGAGATCGGCTTCAAAGAGAGCCTTGATATCATCATACTTCTGCTTGTGCTCAGTAGAAAGCTCCTCGTATGTGATTGAGTTTTCCTCTAACATCCTGGTGGTGGAAGTTCATGTAGTCGATGAAGATGGTCCCACCGGGCGTGCCAGAATGTGTTGTCGGTCGAAACCCACCGGCGAGCAGCGATAGGCAACACGAGGAGCCGGGAGGCTCCCGGGACAGCTAGTGGGCCCCGGTCCCTCAGTCAACGACCCAGGATCTGGCACACGACCTGGCGTCTGGGTTTGCCAGGCGTGCCACCTAACCTTGTACCTGATCAGGAAGGTGTAGATGTGGTTTCAGTTAGTTTCCTGCATGCACAGACATGTTTAAATGTTAATCTGAGCCGTGATCGGCTCATCAGGTGATCCCTGATATCGGCTGTAAAGAGCCGATTGTCTCCTAGTATCAGATCGGATCTGTACATCTAAACAAAGTGCATATATCTGATACTAATATAAACTTGCTCTATAATCAATGAGCTAATTCAATCTACATCGGTTAAAACTTTCACCATATAACCGGAACATCCTAATCGGTTAAAGCTTTCACCATATAACCAGAACATCCTATGCGTAGTTAAGCCTAACAAATACGAAAGATAATAGAATAGCAACCTAAACAAAGGCCTAAAAACCAACAGAAAGCCGATTCCCGGAACAATCCCTCTTTAGATTAATGTAAAGCATCAAACGTACTACCGGATCATTTAACTCGTTTGAAGGGCCTAATCATGCAGCTCTTAAACCAAATATTTAATGAATAAAGACTAACCATAACAGATTGGATCTACTAATCGAAACAGAGCAAGGTGCTGCCCTCACACTTGAGATCAGGCACGAAGACAGCTGAACGTTTACAGGTGATGAACAATGCACGGATACAGTATAAAAAGCTGATGCATCCCTATAAATGTTAAGATAACTAGTGTTACTCACCATCAACAACACTTCAGCATGAGAAACACAAAGATAGATAGGTAGGAATGATGCTGCCCCGATCACGCGAGGCGTGATCGGGGTTTATGGCACTTACCCGAAGAAAACCCTAAAACAGGGGTGGCGATGCGCCAAGAGTTGTTTGTGAATGCTTGTTGTTGTTTTTCATTCGTAGTCTAGGGTACATATTTATAGTCTGGAGATTTGCCTCTCCTAACTAATCCTGATCGACTACGACATGAATCCTGACTATCTATATCTAAACTAACTTAAACTAGATATATGGCCAATCTGGCCTTAAACCGCCCGCGCAAGAGCCGATTCGCAAGCCCATTACAATTATCCTTTGAGCCCATCTTGCTCAAGGCCCACCTTCTGGCCCAGCCAAATTATGGCGATAACATCACGACAGTTGGATCTCCAAGTACGTTCTAACCTTGTCAATTATTTTTTAGAACTTATGCTTGGTTCCATGCATGTTTTATTGATTAGGAATAATAGAGAGGACCAGCAAGGACTTGGAGAAGGTCAAGGAGTCAAGGAGGAGGAGCTAGGACAACCACACCAAGGAGGAGTCCAGGTCCACAGGTGCTTTTGCGAGCGGTCTGCTTGTTTCTGGCCATCTGTAACAAAAACAGAGGGTAGCGCAAGATAGAGGATATTTAGAAAATGCTATAGGTGACCTTAAAGCAAGATTGCATTTTTTTAAATATCCACATACTTGGGAGACAAGCATGAGTTCAAGGAGGAAAACGTAGTAAATTAATCAAGAAATAAGCAGTTTTCAAAAGCAAGCAAGCAGATGCTAGGTTACTAAGCAAGATGAGCATTAAAATTCGACCTTTACTAACTAGACTAATGTCCTACAGTCACCACTACTCTGATACCACTTCTGTCACACCCGGTTTAGAAAAGGTAACCGAATGCATCCCATATGTGCGCTAGGATCAAGTTCCGCACATACATTAGACGTCACCAGCGAATATCTGAAATAATGCATTAACGAAATAGATTATAATAGTACTTTATTACATGACCGACAGTCTTAATCTTAAATGAATAAATAAACTTTGATAAATAGCAGCGGACTTCAACTTCACCGGCAGATGACCGGGAGACATACGCCTAGTATTCTTCAAAATCTTCGGGGAACACCGGACAATTATCTTGTTCTGAGCAGCATTGTTTTTAATAAAGCAAGTGTGAGTACAGTTATGGTTGGTACTCAGCAAGTGAAGTAAATTATATGACATGCAAGGCTATGGTCAAGGTAAAGCTGACATGGTTTGACTACGGTAAGCAATTTTAGTTGATCAAGTTTTAATTAAGCAAGCATTAGCTAAGTGTAAGTATATACCAATCCCTTAAACAAACTATCTGAGGTAAATTAATCCACAACATAAATAAGTAAATAAATAAATAAAGAACATCGATTTAGATCATCTTTAAGTTTAATTATCATGTGAGTGTCCAAGCTGCTCTTAACCGTGAGCACGGTTGATATATCAGTTTTCACTCTGCAGAGGTTGTACACTTTACCCACAACTCGTATTTTCCTTGATGCCCGGGTTTGCAAGGCCCTTAAACACTTCCAAGGTGAGTAGCAGGGATTCACTACGAGGCATTTATAAAGATTCTCTAACTTATGACAATCCGCTAAGGTTTCAAGTCAAAGCGGTCATAACTCTCCCTAATGAGGCGGACGCCTTATCCAGGACCATATCACACCTCAAAAGGACCGAGCTATACCCCGACGATGCAACCCCTCTTACCCTTTCGGTAAGATTATCATAAGCTAAAGTTTCTAATTAATTAGCCAAGACCAGAGCCATATAGTATTGTGGTTGCACTGTTTTCCTGAGTGGTTCTCCATGTTCCAATCAATTCAATAATCTTAATTATTACCAAAAAAATATTCCAGAACATGAGTAAACCAGTGTATCATGATTCTCAGGTTATCCAACCCATCTAAGTAGAAGCAACTAGCGTAGCTACAACATAAATATAATAACCTAGGTCTAATCAAGGAAGTTTAGTTGAAACTAGGCATATCCTTATCTTGGGATCCATCATATTCTAGACACATGCATGCATATAAAGTAAATGTATGTGCTTATAAAGTTATTAGGACTAAAGTATGATCAAGGACCACTTGCCTTCGTTAACGAACTGTTGCTGCTCGGGAACTTCTTCAAAACTTAGCTCTTGCGGACCCTCGAACTGCGTATCGTCTATCGTAGCACACGAGTACATACAAGCAAACAAATGCAATGAATAAGAAACAGTACACCAATCAATATAAACAGAACAAAATAATATAATAAAGCTACTGCATATGTAGTAAGGATCACGTGAGCGCAAGAATCGATGAAAACGGAGTCAAAACGGAGAAATTAGGGCTAAAACATGATCTTAGGGGCTTATTTGTAGAATATTTGAAACTAAAAGGGCTCTGATAGAAGAAACCGAGGGCTAGATCATAATTAAACCTTAGACTTTGGGGTTAGATTGTAAAATAGAAAGATCTAGGACTGCGGGTTCTATATTTGAAAAAGTCAGGGGCCGAATCAGAAGAAAAAGGATCTATTCGTGAATACTTTTGAACTAACATGGACTGCGGATTGATTTCCAAAAAACTTAAGGGCTAAACCGCAAAAAGGCCATGGGTTGATCGGTAATAGATCTGTTTGACTCGGGTTAGATTGGATTCAAACCGTTGGATCTAGATCCAACGACCAGGGACGCGAGGAGCGGCGCGGAGCGGCGGCGGGGAGCGCCGGCGACGGGTCAGGCGGCGGCGCGCGGCGGAGCTTCGCCGGGAAAAACGCGATAACGCGTTCCCGGCCACGGCTAAGGCTCGGGTCTGGACTGGGAGGTAGCGCGCGCGAAGGGGAATCCAATTGAGGGGTTAAGAAGGAGCCTCGGGGGCCGTAGGCGGCGGCCGGTAGCGAGCGGCGGTGCGGAGCGACAACGAACATGCGGGCGCATGGGGAAAGTGGGGTGAGAGGGTTTGACCGGCCAGGAAGCTTCCTTACCTCACGGCGAAGCTTCTAGGGCTCACAGGCGACGGCGGGGAGCGGCGGAGCGACGGCACGGCGAGCTCCCGAGCTTTGGCAACGGTGGCGGCGGCGGAGGCTCGGGTGCTAGGGTTTGGGGCTGAGGCGGCGGCTGCGGCTGCGGCTTGAGGGGAAGAACCCTAGGGCAGGGGCGATACTTATAGGAGGGCCGCAGGGTGCGTTGGCGTGCGGGCCCGAGGCCGCGCGGCTCGAGACGGCGCGGGGGCGGACCAAACTCGGACTCAGGTCCGAGTCGGGCTCGGGGAGGAAGACGAGCCTGACAGGCGGGCCCCACCTATCAGCGCGAGAGGGAGAAAGAGAGAGGCGCGTATGGGGTGGTCTGGGCTGGTGGTTGGTGGACCGCGCGCAAGTGGAAGAGGGAGAGGGAAGAAGGCCGCTTGGGCCGGGCCATGCGGGGAAGGAAGAGCAGAAGGAGGGGATGCCGTGGGCCGGGCCGCAAGGGGAGAAAAGGGAGAGAAAAAGAAGAAAGGGAGGTGGGCCGGCCCAAGAGAGAAAGAGAGGGAGAGAGAAAAAGGGATGCAATTTAAATGCTTTTGAAATTGAATTTGAAATCTAAATTCAAATAGAAAACAATCAATTAAACAATGCATTGAGACATGAAATGCACAAATCCTATGTTTCCTTATATTTCTTTTTATAGATAAATAAAATGCTATTAATTCTCAGTAAATGCTCTAAAATCAAAAGAATTTGAATTAAACCTTAGGAATCCTAAGTAAAACCTAACAAAGTTTGCTTAAACTCCTAATTTGAAAATTAGGGTGTTACAGGGTTGCACCAGGGGACTTGCATGCCCCTAACTCCTTTTTATTCAGTAGCCGTCGCCACATTAGGGTTTGAGTTTTGCTTAGATTCAATCTATCATCAAACAGTGTCGCTATTCATCGGTTTGTGAGACTCCATCTCGTAATCAAGTTTGTTTGATTGCATCTCCTGTTCTTGCTTGTGTTCTTGATTGAGCTTGCAGGGATAAGCCTTCATGGCGAGGTCATCCGTGTGACACAGGTGATAACCAACAGAGCAGTGGTGTAGTGATTGCGAGGTTCTGTTCGTTAGGAGCCTTGGTTCATCAACATCGAGTTCTCCACCAATCAAATTTACCATACCTCTCAGAAGATCGGGACTCATCCTCCTATCATCAGCCGTGCTCACGGTTACGAGCAGCTTGGACCCTCACATGATAACTGAACTGAAAGAATGAATTAAATGTTGGTTCTTTGGCTTTGAAATAATGTTGTTTCCGTTATGCTTAAGTGGGTTGGTATAAACTTATATCTAGTTAATAGGTGCTTCCTAATAAAAAAATTGACCAACTAAAAAGCTAACCGCTATAAGCCTTTAGCCTCTCTTGCTAGCCTTGCATTTTTCCCCCACTTGTTGAGTACCAACCTTAAGAGTACTCACCCTGGCCTAACTGCTGTTCAGAAGAAACCACGAAAGTTGAACATTACAGTGACTTTGAGGAGTTCTAGGCGTGCGTTCACCAGTCAATCACCTGTGGAAGAAGCTTCATTGCAGATCTCATTTAGGATATCGGTGAAACGTTTAAGACTTTTGTGTCTATTTTATTCGGAGTGTAATAATGTTATTTATTCTATCTTGTTTACTTTTCGAACATTGTCTTTGATATATTTCACTTATGACATCTATCATTGATGTGTGAACTTGATCCTAGCGCACATATGAGATGCATCTGGTTTCTTTCTGAAATCAGGTGTGACACCCTGGTGGCCGTTTGATAAGTGTGATGCATCATCAATGAAGTCCAAGTAGTCAGCGGAGACGGGAGCCCTTCGATGGACGGTGGCTAGTCCTCCGACTTGTGGTAGACGATCCAAATCCTCCTCCGACTTGTGGTAGACAATCCAAATCCTCCTCCGACTTAGAGAAGGACTTGTGGTACAGGACCTCAAACCAAGGCAAACTCGGTTCGAGGGGTTCCAGGTTGTCGATCAAGTTGTCAATTGCACGGTTGACATCCATGGCGAGTGGTACGGGTGCTTCAGGCTACTTCTGATCGAAAAATTGATTTCCGCCAAGACCGTTAGCGAGGTCGTACGGGAGCAAGGCCCCTTTAGTAAACTACACATAATACTAGTCGAAAAACTAGTAAATGGAGTGTTACTGGAAGTTTGGGAGCAAGGCCCCTTCAGCAACCTAGAAAACTAGTCGGGAACTAGTAATCTGAGTATTACTGGAAGTATTTGATAGATAATCACGTAAGTGCTTTATTTGGCTAATTAACAGGTTCCACTAGTCATTGCCAAATAAAATGACCACTTTTGGCAGTCGCATGGCTTAGCTGTAATAGGGTTCCCTGGGCTTAGCCCTGAAGAAATTGAATCATTTTCTTCTTTCCCGAGCCCATCCCCACTGGCCCTATCCTTAGTCCCCGAGTGTTGGTAAAAAAGGCTCATGATATGAGGAATAGGTGATAGGAGATCGGTTGGAAAAAGGTTGCACTAATTAGGCTGAACGTTCCTTGGGCACATCTCAGAGTGGTATAGAGAGGAAGTCATAATTAACCCGAATAATAAACATAAATGGCGACCCTGACTAAGTGGTAAAAAGGGGTCATTTTAGGTTTACGGAACCCCTTGTTTCGAGACATAGTCCCAAAATAGTGGTTTAAACAGACGAAACACCTAAGAGACCTTTAGAAAACCTGCTTGAATCGGGTACTTAATTCATGAATAAATCATTATTCAGGTAGATCCCGTCGCCTTTCTTCGTAGTCTTTATTGATTGGTGGAGCTCCCAGGGCCCTTCAGAGAGTTTGACATTCAAACGTGGAATGCTTGCTCTTCAGGTGCCACGGGCATTGCCCGTGGAGGGCTTCCTCGAATCGTTCCTTGGAACTGAGTGTCTTCTTTCTACGGGTGGATTGTTCCCCAGCTTCTTGCTTGCGCTTCCGAGTTGTCTCCAAGTAGTCGAGAGGGATTTGATAGTGGTTGGGGTTGTAGGCTTCCACTTCTTCGCGCTCCTGTTGCCTGGCAATGTGTAACGCCCGCGTTTTTACCCTATTTAAATTACAGCACAAATCGCTCGCTAGAAAAAAATTCTTTCGTCAAGCTCAGATCGCTCCTAAACCCTTACCGTCCGGACTCCTAATCGCCCAAAACATTTTCGACCTTCGCCGTCTGATATCCGAAATTAACCGCCATCCTTTCTTTTCCTCGACCCCCACGCCATGCCGCGTGCTCAACCACGCGCGTCGCGCCGCACGCTTGCGACCGTCGCCGCGAATCCCGCCGACGCAGCTCTTTCCCCTCGTGCGTCGCGTCGCACGCTCGCGACCGTCACCGCGAATCCCGCCAACGCAGGCCCCCCCCCTCCTTTCCTTTCTCCCCTATTCCTCCTTTTCCTCCTCTTCTTTTTCCCCTCTCTCTTTTCTCCTTTCCTGCTCCTTCCCTCGCTCCCCTGCACGCGCAGCACGGCACCAAGCAGAGCTCGACGCCGGCCACCACCACCACCCCCGCCCATTGACGACTCCACAGGAGCTGCCTAACTTGGCCCTCCTCTGCGTGCGCCGTACCCTCTTGCCGCCTCGGCGCTCGCGCTCACCCTGGCGTGCCAGGGCAGCACAGAACCGGCCGCCGCGCGTCACCTCACCACGGGCCGCCTCCCCCTATGCCGCGCGCCCCCAAGCCGCCCCTCCCCGCTACACGCCACCACCCGCCTTGCGCAGCGACGACCAGCGCCACCGGCCGCCCTGCGTAGCAGCAATCCCGCCCCCACCGCCATTACTGGCCGCCACCGGCCTCCACCGCGCCCCCCTCCTTCCCGCCCTCGCCGGCCTACAAATAACCCCCCATGACGCGCCTCGCCACCACCACAAACTCCCCCGCAACCCCTAGCCCCCTCCCCGGCCTTGCTCCACCGCCGCCGCAAGGTCCTCCTCCCGCCGCCCCTGGCCCTCGTGGGCAGGCCGCCTCGCGCCGCCCCAGCTCGTGGTGAGTGGTGGAATGAGTCCCCCTTTGTGGCAGAACCAACCTGAATTATACCGACTCAAGTACGCGAGTCCTCACCGAAGGGCTACCTCGTACTTCAAACGGTATAAAACCATTGGTCTGTCGGGTAACGTCCCGATAAACCACCGAACTCAGGATCCAACAAGGTACCTCACACGAAGGTGAGTCCAGAGATACAATGCCAAAATATCTTACACCACAGGCAGTTACATTACAAAAATGTACAAAGCATCATTAGCTCCCACAGAGGAGAGATTATTACAAGACAGATTTTAGTTTTCAATCAAAGCAGCGGAATTTGAAAAGCGTAGCCATTATACACGTCGTTATTATAGATATTATGCTAGCCCTGGTATAATATCACTCGGCGGGATCGGTGTTGGCCGGGGACGGATCCCATTCCACGGACCAACCATCAGGCAAAGGGTAGGGCCACGGTGTAATGAAAGCTGGCTCATCAGGGAGATTACCTGGATTAAATCAACAAAAGCAAGGCTGAGTATACTAATACTCAGCAAGACTTACCCGAAATTGGGTATACCTTAGCCCATAACTAAACTCATGATGGCTTTTAGCTTTGGGTAGGGTTTTCAGCTGAAAAGCAACAAAGAGTAGATCCTTAATTTCAACTTTTAGCTTTCAGGTTCTAGTTGATTAACCATTCTAGGTAAGCACCTATAACTATTCAAACATGGTAGAATCTTTATTCAAACATCATCTTTGATAATCACATAATTACTCTTGTTACTCTATGTGATAAAGGGGATAAGCAGTCTCATACATCGTGAGAGGCGGACGATTCTGAATCGAGATTCAACCCTTGCAAGGTAAACCTAACACACACGCTTGGAACACCACAGGGTCGTTCCGAAGCAACCGTTTACCTTTCATTCCGACTCGTGGATCAGATCCACCACAAGCGACTGCAGGTCATACGCACTTCCAAAGTGCAGGACGTACGTCTGTAGCGCGACTACAAAACCCGTACTCCTGGTTGCCCAGCAACACATATGCCTACACGTCGAACAAAGTAACCAAAAGAAGCAAATACATGTGGTGGGGGGTATGTCCACTCCTCGGGCCGATCTGTTACTAGGCTTACCGCTTACCATATTTCACGGTATGTGGCTAGTACTTTCAAACGCTTAACCACCGCTACCACACACTGCGACCTTATCAATTCATCAAAACAGACGGGGTATCATCTTGACCATGATACCTCATAAAACTCCCGTCCGTCATCCTTATAGTGATAACAGGAATGTAAACATTACAACTCCTATATATCGCACGAGTGACAGGAAATCACTCGACTTCTACCGGTCCTATAAGCAGAGCAGCTATTCGGACTCAAGTTCTAGTGTTCAATACATTGGTTCCTGGAACAATGCAACTAAGGTTTCCAAACAACTCCTAAGAACCTAATGCATAAAGATATACATAAATAATATAGGTTACAGTGTAGTAAAATAGGGGTTATGTCCGGGGCTTGCCTTCGCTGGTAGGGTTGGGGTTAGTCAAAATATTTTCTTCCGAACCTTGGTTCGGGGCTTCAGAGAAATCCGCAACAAGAGTCCCGGGGTCTTCAGAATAACCTTCTTCTTGTTCCGGGATCAGCTGATAATCTCCGTCGGCGAGAGTGGTCGAATCTATATGGAATGCAAAATGAAGTTTAATGGATGCATACATTTGTAGTTCAGTTCACGATAAAGTTGCAATCTAAATAAAGGACATTACATTTTGACAATCAACTTAACTACCCTGGGCAGTCATTTATCGAGTACTAATTAAACTAACTAGTCTCGTTAGGCAACCGGGGGGGTTACTCTAAACATCCAATTTAATTTTATTAGGTAGTGTATCTAATTATCCTAAGTAACACTACTCAGCAATTCCTATTTATTTTATTAGTTAAACTTTGTAATTAACTTTAGGTTATTATTTGATTATGATTAATCTTGAATTAATTTTTACGCAAATTGTAATTTAGTAAAATTAAATGAATACTTATGAAAATTACCCTAAATGGATTTAATTAAGATAGCATTACTCAAGATATTTTTATATAATAATTAACAACTTACTTAATTAAACAAAATCAAAATGTGAAATTTCAAGTATAATTATAACTAGAGTTTTATATTAAAATTAGGGTTTAAACTTAAAGACATCATAAACTACTTAAGTTTAGCATACCAAAAAGGTTTTATAAATTTTCATGCATTCTAATTATTGGTTATGATTTATCTTGAAATCTAAGTTTGAAATTTATAACTCAAGTTATGTTAGGTTTCTGTTTCTCAAATTTTTATCTTATATCACACTCATAAAGACTAAACTATAGTAAAAATTTCATCCCTAAATATGCATAGATACTTCTGAAATTAATTTACCAAGCTTTCTTTAACTTATAACAAAAGTAATCAAATACTCTAACTAGAGAGCTGATCTAGGCCTCAAAAATTTACACAGAGCTATTTACATTACCTACAACACATGCTCCAAAAACTAACAGCAACAAGGCTATGGATCACAAGATTTAATTAATGCATCCTTTTACTAGCATTTAAAATACAGAACAAACTTTGCACTTTCATGGCATGGTTATAAAATAAAAGTTGCAGAGCTCATCTTAAGGTTTCTAACCCAACTAATTTCGTATTTTTCTGATTTTTCTACTGTTTTCTATGCATTTTCAAAGTTCACAGCAAGAAACTCAAATAAGGTTTACACATCAGTCCCTAGAACTAGCACAAAACCCCTTGGATTTTTCGTTTCTTTTAACCCGCAGTCCCTCCCCCCATTTCCCCCTCGGTCAAGGTAAAAGCCCGACGTTGACCGGCCTATTCCGGCGACGGCGAGCTCTAGGGGTGAGAACAGAGGGGCGGGGAAGCATCTAGGGCCTTATGCGCACCTGCACGAGCCGGTAATTGGAGGGAGACGGCTCGGAGCGGCGGCGCGACGAAGGCCTGCGGCCGGCGGCGAGGTGGTTCGGTGGGGCAGTGTTCCGGTGCCTTTGGACGACGGTGGAGAGGTCGGAGAGCTGCCTGGGGGTGTGCTGGAGCTCAAGCCGGGGTCAGCTGGGGCTAGGGAAGGCCGGAAGGTGGAGTCCCACAGTGGACCGGTCACGGCGGCGACAAGGAAGCTCGGGGAGCTCGTCGGGGAGCCAATGTAAGGCCTCAAGAACCCAATTGGCAGGTCAGGGAGCGTCGTAGGGGTGGCGTGGTGCAGGCTAGAGCATGGTGGTGTCGTGAAGTGGCTTGGGATGGGCTGCCCACGGCGGTGCCGAGCGCGGCCGGAGCTGGGAGAGAGGAGTAGCGCGGAATGTGGGTGTAGGGTTCAGGAAATGCCGCGGCAAAATGGGGAAATGGAATGTAGAGGTTCTCGGAGTGCTTGTGCACGTGAAAGGTAAGGGCTTCAAGGCCTGGTCAGGCGTCCTCCACGGCGGCGATGTGGTGGCGGCCGATGGGCGATCGGGTTACCGTGGCGTGTGCACGGGGCGACACCGAGGAAAGGCTAGTGCGGTGGAAAGGCCCTCAGGCGACGCGTGGGCACGCGCAGGAGTTGGAGGTGGTGCTCGGAAAGCCGTGCCGGCGGTGGGCGGCGGCGACAGAAGCAGAGCAGAGGGGGAAGCGGCGCGGTCAGAGGTAGACGAAGCAGAGAGGTGTCAGGGGATCTATTTGCAATTCTCAAAAAGTTCAGGGACCCCACTGTAAACTAAAATTTTCCTACTGCTACAAAGGTCAAATGAAAAAGTTCTCAACATGAGAGTTGTAGAGTTTTTCAAACTCTACAACATTGCTTTAGGGCTTGGGTTCAGAAATTCAAAGTTTACAGCTATTTGGATTACATTTTGAAACAAGATTAAATTTAAATTAAATTTGACTTTGCCCACCTAAATTTGATCAAACTTTGGGCATTTTCACAAATTTTCTGACCTGTCATGATTACTTGTACTTTTACACACCAACCCTTAAGTAAATTTGAATTTGACTTTTATATTCCAACCATTTCATATGTAACCCTTATATTTGTTTTAATTACACTTAAGCCCTTACTTTCATACAAAGTTTATTTCTTTTAGATTTTAACTTAACATTTGTGCTTTACTTTGCTCTAATCAAATAAATTTGACATTTAAGAGTATTTTCACATAATTGCACATAAAAACTTATGAAATTCATAATTTACAATTTCACCCTTATGCTTTGTACAACTTATATGCACTATAACATGCTTACATGTAATACACCCAAACTTAGTATCTAGTTGTCTAACTACCTGGATATTACAGCCTTCCCCCCTTAAAAAGAATCTCGTCCCGAGATTCTGAAGCTGAACAGAAATGGATAATTAGATTTGGGGATTGGCTTGAAGGAAGTCTGGGAAATTCCGTTGAAGATAAGACTCGGTTTCCCAAGTCGCTTCTTCTTCGGTGTGATGATCCCATAAGATCTTGTACATCTTAACTGCCCTTCTTCTGGTGAATCTCTCCTTAGTATCCAGGATTCGAAGAGGTTGCTCGATGTACGAGAGATCGGGTTCAATCTCAATGGCACATGTCTCAACAATTTCTGCGGGTACTTTGACACACTTCTTAAGTTGAGAGACATGAAATACATCGTGAACAGCAGCCAATTGAGATGGAAGGCAAAGTTTGTATGCCACTGGGCCACAAACGTTGAGAATTTTAAAGGGTCCGACATATCGAGGTGCTAATTTCCCCTTTATGCCAAAGCGTTGGACGCCTTTGGTAGGTGATACTCGGAGATATACAAAATCTCCTATCTGGAATTGCAGAGGTTTCCTCCTCTTATCTGCATAGCTCTTTTGTCTGGACTGAGCGGTTTTAAGATTAGATTGAATAACCTTAACCTTATCTTCGGCTTCAACGACTAGGTCTGGTCCGAAGATTTTGCGTTCACCGGTCTCTGACCAACTCAAAGGAGTTCGACATCTGCGACCATATAACGCTTCGAAAGGAGCCATTTGAAGACTAGCTTGATAACTGTTGTTATAAGCAAATTCAGCTAGAGCAAGGCATTTGTCCCAAAATTGTACCATAGTGAATAATACAAGCTCGGAGCATGTCTTCAAGAATTTGGTTAACTCGCTCAGTCTGCCCATCAGTCTGGGGATGATACGCAGAGCTTCGAATCAGTTTGGTCCTAGAGCTGACTGCAATTGTTCCCAAAATCGTGCAATAAATTGGGGCCCTCGATCAGATATGATGGTTTTTGGAACCCCATGCAATCGAACGATTTGTTCTAGATAGACTTCGGCATACTTCTTAGTAGAGTAAGTGGTATGCACAGGAAGAAAATGAGCTGTTTTTGTGAGTCTATCAATGATCACCCATATGGAGTCATGCTTTTGAGATGTATTGGGAAGACCGACAGTGAAATCCATGCTAATGTCTTCCCATTTCCATGACGGTATGGGTAATGGCTGAAGCGTACCAGAGGCTTTTAAATGGCTAGCTTTAACTCTCTGGCATGTATCACATTCAGATACATATTTGGCAATTTCTCTCTTCATTCTAGTCCACCAAAAATGTTGCCGAAGATCTTGATACATCTTGGTGCTACCAGGATGAATAGAGAATTTGGACAAATGTGCTTCGTCGAGAATCTATTTACGAAGTTGATGATCCTTAGGCACAACAATTCGATTGTTGAACCATAGGACTCCTTGATGATCCGTGTGAAAACACCAATATTTAGCTTCTCCTTGGGATAGCTTGGATTTGATAATCTTGACACCCTCATCATGGAGTTGAGACATAAGGATTTTATCTCGAAGAGTAGACTCAATAGATAGCTGATTCAGACTACCTTGAGGAATGATCTCTAAATTGAGTTTTCTCATCTGATGGCAGAGAGTGTCACTAAAAATTGCTATGGATAAACAGTGACAATGTGCTTTACGGCTAAGAGCATCCGCAACCACATTAGCCTTGCCTGGATGGTAGTGTACCTCAAGGTCGTAGTCTTTAATCAATTCTAACCAACGCCTTTGCCTCATATTTAGATCAGATTGAGTGAAAATATACTTGAGGCTCTTATGGTCAGTGTAAATGTTACACTTAGCACCCATAAGATGATGTCTCCAGATCTTGAGAGCATGAATAACTGCTGCCAATTCAAGATCATGTGTTGGATAATTTTGCTCATGAGTCCGAAGTGCTCGGGATGCATAAGCAATAACCCGGTTGTTTTGCATAAGGACACAACCAAGGCCAATTCCAGAAGCATCGCAATAGACATCAAAAGGCTGCGTACTATCTGGCTGAGCTAGTACTGGAGCAGTCGTCAGAAGTTTTCTCAAGGCGTGAAATGCTTCCTCACACCTATCATCCCAATGGAATTTAACTCCTTTCTTAAGTAGCTCAGTCATGGGTTTAGCTATCTTGGAGAAATCTGGAATGAATCGGCGATAATATCCTGCCAATCCAAGGAAACTTCGTATTTGATGGACTGAAGTGGGAGGGTTCCAGTCCATAACTTCTTGAACTTTGGTTGGATCAACCGATATGCCTTGACTAGAAATAGTATGTCCCAAAAATTTCACACTATCCAGCCAGAATTCACATTTTGAAAATTTGGCATAAAGGCGATGATCCCGTAGTCGTTGAAGAACGACACGTAAATGATTAGCATGGTCTTCTTTGGTTCTGGAGTAGATCAGAATATCATCGATGAAGACCACAACAAATTTATCGAGCTCCGGCATAAATACAGAATTCATGAGATACATGAAATATGCCGGTGCATTGGTAAGTCCGAATGACATAACCAGATATTCATAAAGTCCATATCTGGTTGAGAAGGCCGTTTTTGGAATGTCACTAGGCCTGATCTTGATCTGATGATAACCAGAGCGTAAGTCAATCTTGGAAAAGACCTTTGCTCCAGCTAGTTGATCGAACAAGATATCAATGCGGGGAAGAGGATACTTATTTTTGATGGTAACCGCATTGAGTGGACGGTAGTCGACACATAGTCTTAAGCTATCGTCTTTCTTCTTAACAAAGAGAGCAGAACAACCCCAAGGTGAAGCACTAGGGCGTATATAACCCTTATCAAGAAGATCTTGGAGCTGAATTTTTAGTTCTGCTAATTCGTTTGGAGGCATGCGATACGGCCTCTTGGAAATTGGAGCAGTGCCCGGTTGAAGTTCAATGATGAACTCGATGTCTCTATCTGGGGGCATTCCAGGCAAGTCATCTGGAAAGAAATCGGGGTATTCACATACTATAGGAATAT